>NC_089497.1:22716197-23019139 GCF_036850765.1 Saccopteryx bilineata
GTAGTGATACTTTATAAAGGCAGTAAGTTTGAAAAGAATATACACTAGTCAATGTATTCAAAAATTATGAGATTTTTCTGGTTCTGCACTTTTTTCAAAAATCAAATCAAGGTTTATAAATTTGACAAGAGTACTTATGATAAAATAAAATGTGAGACCATTTTGTGATACTAGTTTTGTTTGTCTCAGTTTAATTAGGTATGTCTATGTAATAATAACATTCTTTGTCCTTGCATAATTTATTTTTAATTAGACCAAGCTTTGAAAATCTGATGACAATAGGTTTTTTAAGAGGGGGGAAAAAAGTAATTTCATTTTTTATTTGACCCTGAAACTTTCACCTGAAGAAATAAACAAGAGTTGGTTGTATTTGGCAATAGAATGTTGACTTTGAAAATATACCCTTTTTATTTGATGTGATATAAAATAATGCTTAAACAAATTGGGTCACAAGTGCCAACACTTGATAATTTAAAGTGTTATAAAAATGATTGGTGTTTACAAGTACAATTTGCTCCAGGAAAATCTGGCACCACTTTAACTTGGAAAAGTGTCAATATTTTATGATATATTTTATACCAGCCATGCTCATATTACAAGATCCTTTCCAAGTACAAGTTCTAGACAACTTTAAACTATTCATTAATAATTGTGATTTACAGGTGCAGTATAGTAACTTGTCATTTATTAAAGCTCATCATTTTAAAAAAAATAAAGCATAAAAGGCAAATATGTATATTTTATTATGTGAAGTGTATTTTGAACCATGTTGAATGAAATAATAACTTTTTAAAATTTTTGAATAAATTAGTAAAATATTGTTTTCTTCTAATGAGCTTTTAAAATAAGTAATCCTAAATATAAGTTTGCAGCTATTCCATTTTAAATATTTTATTCCTATAAGATAGTTAAAATGTTTTTTTATAAAGGAAAGTTTATTACCTGAAAATTTCCTTTTGGTTTTGTAACCATGCCTGTGTTCCATTCCGGTTCTCCCATATTCTGAAATTGCTGGAGTTAAAAAAGAAAAGTCTGAGAAAGGTGAGAAAGAAGAAGATGAAGAGGTAGGCAGTGAGACCATTCTGTTATTCAGGGTTTAATTTCTCTTTCTGGTTAAGTTTACTCTGTTTTGTAGTTTTATAAGTTTTGCTTTATTGTTTTGGCCACACCAGCTCCAAGTGATTCTATCCTGAATTCATTATTTTTATTCTATTTGCATGTTTCATGTTGTTTTGAGCGGTATGTTTGATATCTCATACAGAAACTAAATCTAACATTTTCTGAGTCCATTTCTGTGTTAGTGATACAAATCTCAGTGCATTCCAATTTCCCAATACCAGTTGTATAGCACAGTCAAAAAATTATGGCTGTTCTAGTAAAAAAAATTGGATATAATTTTTTTTACTTACTCTTTATTTTTTTACCTAGTCATTTAATCTTTTTAATTTTTAGTAAATATACTTGTAGAATAAGAGTAATAAAACAAATCTTACAGATTTTTTGTGACAATATTTTATAAAACACTTTACAAATGTTAACTGTTTTAAACATAACTTAGAACAGGATACTTAATTATCAGTATATAGATAAAACAAAATATTTATCACTGTTGAAATTTTGTGTAAATTACTTAGAATTAATCTGAAATATACTATAAGAAAAATGAATTGAGGGAAATAAATAAAATTCAAAAATGACAAATATATCATTTTAATTTTCTATAAAAATTAAAATAAAGACAAAGTTTTTTAGTGTTTCAGATACTTATAAAACAAATGCACACAAAACACAAATACAAGACACTTATTTCACATACACATGTAAATTTCCTTAGACACTGGTAAATAATTTGCCAAGCCAAAGCATTAGCACAAATGGCTGTGGTGTTTGTGTTTGTGTGTGTATCTGTTGGGTCTTTCACTTCCCAAAAACATTGGTAATTTTCCTCACTATTTCAAGAGTAGTTTTTCTTTTTTATGTTTGATTTGATATCTTAACAAACTCCTTTCCCTCTAAGACTGTGTGCAAAATGTAAGCCAGCTACCTGACAGCAATTCTGTGCAGCAGTCTGCAGAAGACACTTGTCTGGGTTGTGCTTGGCTTGGTGTGCTTTGACAACCGAGTGGTGAAATCTCTGGGGGGGCTTCCAGAAGGGACTGCGAGGCTGATGCCTTAGATTGCCTGTCTACATTGGAACTTTCACAATAAAAAAGATTTATCTCTCATACATCTGTCTTCTCTCTTTCAATTTGACATTCTCTCTCTCTTTGCTAAGATTTCAGTCAGCAACTTCAAAGACTGACACAGGCTGACAGCACACTGCTGGTGTGAAGGGTTGGTTACCTTTCTCCATTTCTTCTTTAGATTTCAATTTTGTTCACTTTTTTTTAATTATTAGTTAGATTTAAGAATTGGTATGTTACAAAGAGTTTTGAAAAGCCACTCAAAAAATCGCAAACATTGAAGTGTCAGTTCAAATGAATGGTTGCAAATTAAATGCACTATTTTACCGTAAAACCTTGTGCATCTCCTTCTGGTAATTTAATATGTGGCCCTGACAGCAACATTTAAGCATTTTCTTTTTGTATTTACTGGTTTTCAATGTCAGTTGTATATGCTTTATTTCTAACCTTTTTTTCTTACTCGTTCTCTCTCTCTCTTTCTTATTTAGTGTGTCATTCAAGTAAATGCACATTGATTAGTTTATTATACCCCAATTTTTCCAAATAAGTTTGAAGCACAATGCAAAACTATAAGTTTAAAGTTATGAAAGCAATATCCACTAAAGAAACCAAGTATTCAGGAATATGCTAAGAGATAGCTGTCTAAATGTTTATTTACTTAAGTGTATTTCTATTTCTGTTTTGGATTTTAACATTGAAACTTCATCTTGTTTATGCAGTCCTAAAATATTGAAAATAAATCCATAACATGAAACCAATTCAAGGTATAGTTTATTTCGCATTATATAACCATAAAGTACTGTTAATTAAGAGTGATCAATATTTTGGTGACTTATTATCAAAAAGAACATGTAGCATTTTATGTGTGGGTATTTTAATCCATTTTTTAAAATATTCATTGCAATTTATATATATGTTTGATATCTACCTTTCTTTTTATTTGTAGAAAATGGGGCCAATATATAACTAGATGCTACTAAATAACTTGTGGTTTCACAAATATTATAATTGATTTAGGAATTTGATTGGGAAATCTTTCAATGGGGACATATGTCATTGCAAAGAACACCAACTGTTTGGAAAGAAATTTTTGTTTTGAACACTTAAAACATGGGAAATAATGGTCCCTATGAACACTACTTATTACTATGCATGACTTGTTTTAAAGTTTGTAGATTAAGAAAGATTTTTTTCATTAGTTATTTTACGTGCAATAAAAATATATTTTAAGATTTTTTGTGTTGTAGGTATTTATTATTTATGAATAATGTAATTTAGTCTTAAAATTTTAATATTTTCATGACTGTTAGTTACATTTGAAAGTATCCACATTTTTAAAAGCACTTTGAAACCTTAACTTGTATTTACTGAGAAAAATGGGAACTTAATGTTATATTTTAAAAGATAAGTAAAGGAAAATAAAGGATATACTTATCAGTAGCATCTGAGTTTTGAGATTAAAACGTTTTCTTTACATTTAAGTTCAAAGTTTTATTGCTTTTGTCATGATATATCATACTCTGAGAAGATAGTCAATAAATTCAAGTGGTATACAAACTAGAGGTGTAATATATTTTATTAGTGTGTGATGTTTTTCTGAAAGCAAGGGATATAAACTGTATCACATATTTTAATATAAAAGTAAGTTGCAATCTCATTTTTTATATTGAGGAATAAAAATTGTATTTTCTTTCCAATATTTCAGAAAATTTATTTGTGATTTCTTCTAATGTTGAATTATTTCATGTACATGTTCATATTTTGCTAATGTAATGATGAGATGATATAAGAGAAGATTTGGGAGACTAATATGTTTTACTAATATATTTCCTGGTGTAATCTTAATCTCTAGATCTGATTTTCTCTCAATTATCACAGGGAGAGGTATAGACAAGGTTATGAGAGAAGGGCTTTTAAATAAGTCAAATTAAATTAGAAAGAAGTGGGAAATTTAAGACTGAATTTATTCTGACTTTATTTTTTTGATATCCGACTTTACATGTAAAATAATAAAACATGTACTTCATCATCTGTGAAGAAAAAGCTCATGATCCATACTGAGGATCTTAATGATCTTTGGTCCTTACTCATCCAAAGGGAATGTAAAAAAATTTGAATCTTCTCTTATTTTTGTTTGGATTGAGGTCACTGGTGGGGTAGAGTAGGGAACTGCGTGATTAACTGAAGAGAGCATTTGAGCCAATGCTAAGTGTTACGTTCAAATGTTGCCAATATTTTAAAAACCTCTACTACAAAAAAGAAAGAAAAAAGATCTTTAAAAACTTGGACAATGAATTCCTTGTCTAGCTCTTTTTTTTTTCTATTAACACATAGAGTCACAAACATGTATTACTAAGTCAAACACACACTTGTAGATCCATGTTCCCAGCAGGGTTTCATTTGTGCTTAGTGCTGCGGTTTGGTGAAAAACCCTCTCCTGTGTGTAGTTGTTTTCATTTTTGAGCATGTCACAGCATGAATTCAGGGTCTCACTGAGAGCAGTTTTGGGTTTTTTTTTTAATACTCTGAACCTTACAGCCTAAGTAATTTGAATGTCTGAAAATGCAGGGATATAGCTCAAATATGGTTAGCTTGTTCCAATCATTTTCTGTTATCAAAGAATAAGAAAGTTACTCTAAAACAATGTGTTGTATAGTTAATGTTTGAAAAACCTGTTCTTTTTGTTTTCATTACTTTGAACACAGAGTAAATCATTTATTTCTTCAAAATCCACAAGTGCATAGTATACAATCAGCTATGCACTCAAAAAATGATTCCTATCAAAGCCCTCCCTTTCCTCCATATTTCCACAATATCCTAGAGAGACCAGTGAACTATTTAGACAGCGTCATTTGTACAATTCCAAACCTAATGTTTCTTTCTTCGATAAGTTTCCCACTCTAAGATAAACTGAATTAGGAGTTAGTTTCTCTTGATTTTTTCAGGGCTATATCCTCAATTCCCGAAAGAGAAAGATGAGACCATACCCTTACATTTATAGTGTGTCTATTTGCTGATTGACATGAGCAGGAGCACTAAATAGAAAGCCACAGCCTTATGATGTTTTGGGTCAAATGTTTTTATCAGGATACTTATTTTATAGTACTTGGAATATTATACTGAGGAGAGTTTGCTCATCTATGCAAAAAGCAGACTATGAGAAGCAGCAGTTTCGTGGCATTACAAGGCCAAGTGAGATTAAGGTTTACTTGCCTTGTGGTGCAGCTGATAAAACAACTGGACTCATTCCAAGATTCCTTGACTCCAGCTTTGTCATTTATTTTTCTCTGTCATTATTTTTTACAGAAAAAAAAGACTTATTTCTATGAAACTCTGAGGTGGTAAACCTGTATGCTGCATGAAAGAAAAACATTTCTTTTTTTTGTAAGTGAAATGCATATGGAAATACTCCAGCAAGTTCAGTTTTTGTAGTTTGCTAAGACTTACATTGGGAGGAGAAAAAATAATTTTCAGAAAGTTAACCAAAAAATAAAAAAGATTTTTTTCCACAACCTTAAACTGAGATGTGGACAAACTGAGTAAATGGTTAACCACTTTAAAAAGAATATTGTCCATTTTTTTAACATATAGTAATTAAAAATTGTTTTTATACTTTTGAAAATGCTTCTTTTTATTTAAACATAAGTGCTTCTATGTTATAACCAAGCAATGTATATTGAAAGGCTTTAAAATAATCTCCTAGTTTTATTATTTATACTACTTCTTTAATTTACCTGTTTTTGTTTATACTGCAGAGTTTATTATATTTTTAGACTTTCAGTAAATTTACATGTATTTATTGGATGTCTGCCTTGTTCTCAAAACTGTAGTAAGTGTTCTAAAGAACAGAGAAGAAATCCTGACAAGATTACAATTTAGCTGAGTAAATATAACAGAGATATTAAATAAATGAACAATGATTCTTCTGATTTCTACTGAAAATGTTTTCCTAACAGCAAAGGCAGCAATTATATATCGTATTTTGAAGATCAGTTTTGTACACAGATTGAAGTTTTTGAGAAAATAGTCATTGAAATAGATCCATTTGTTAGGTAATCAATAATTACCTCAGGGTAGGATGACACCAAATAATTTTTTAAAAAAAAATTAAAAGACAATGTGATGGAAATAGTGGTGGAGAGTGATTTTGAAGCACTTCATACTACTGTGTGGTGTTTAAACTTGTTTGAGTTTCTAAATTTTTAGTGCTACAATCAGTAAGCATGCCTTAAATATATTTATACATTATCCACTAGTACTAAGGGGTATAAGTTATTAGCTGAATGGTTTGAAGGCACAAGGAAAAATGAAAATTCCCTGTTCAAAAATTATGAACAATTGAAGACAGTGATAGCACAGTGTTAAACCAATTACAGACTCTTTTAGTTAGACACAGGGTTGTATGTGACTGCACAGGTTGCAAGCCCTACGTGCCGACTAAGGGAAGCAAGGTAGAGTGAGTCTTGAATCAGACCTTGTTTCTAGTTCTTTAAATTGTTATTCTTTGGAATAATACTAATACATTCTTTAAGAATTGCTCTGATGATTAATGAAAAATTGCACATAAATTACGTAAAACAACTGTGGGCTTTAGTGATTATTTGACAAACAATAAGTACCATTATTTCTATTATTTCTATGTTAGCTCTATTTCAATAAAATTTTTCTCTTACTTCTATACATTTCTCTTCTACTATATTTTTGTTCACTTTATTCTTTGTGATTTTAATCAGTACCTTCCCAGCATTCTCCTTTCATTAAAAAAATGCACACGGGTCTTGTACCACCCTTTATTTTCTATCGCAGGGGCACGGCTTGGTGGTGGCTCTTGACTGTCCCGATCATAACTCCGTTCTGAGAACATACTTTCATCCAATTTCCTTGACATCTGTTAAAGATCAGCCTGGGAATGTGTAATTGCTAGTTGTGTAGCCTGTGCAGTACAGCAAACATGGCTATTCATTGTGGAAAGTAGACCAGTCCCTGAAGTTTAACTATAGTTTAGCCCTCTCTTATCTGTAGGGATGCATTCCAGGACAACCCATGGATGTCTGAAACGTACCGATAGTACCAAACTTTCCCCTTCTCATTTAAAGAAAGCACTTTATGGCTCCTCTTTGGCATATCCAAATTGCCAACATCAATACTCTTGTACTTTGGAGCTATTATTAAGTAAAATAAGGGTTACTTGAACACAAGCACAGCAATACCACAACAGTCATGTGATAGCTGAGATGGCCACTTAGTGACTAATAGCAGGTAGCATATAGAGCACAGATGCTAGACAGAGGATGCTTGGTTGGGGCAGAATGGGGCTGGATGCAGAAGGATGGTATGAGATTTCATCACTCTATGCAAAACAGTGTTCAATTTAAAACTTATAAATTGTTTATTTCTGCAATTTCCTATTTCATAATATTTGTTAACCATGAGTAACCAACACTATGAAAAATAAAACTGTAAATAAGGGTGAATTACTATATAGTGTGTCCTTTAAAATATAAATGCATTATCGCTTCTCGGCCTCTTGGCTAAGATCAAGTGTAGTAAAATATAAGTGCATTAATAGTTTAGTATAGAAAATGTATATTTTGAATAGATGTTTCAGTGATTCTTCATATAGTCCACCTGATTTATTCCATGAAAAGGAGAGTGTTTTAAAAGGTTAAAAAATAAAAGAAAAAGTCAATGCATATACCAAGTTGGAAGAGAAAAAGAATGGCTTAAATTAAACAGTTTAAAAAAATATATAGATATTAAATTTGCAAGTGCATGTGGGTATAATTATTTCACTTTATCTGAGAATATTATATATATATATGAAAATTTAGAAGTAACCAAGAAAAACTTAGCATATCTTTGTACTTCTATAACAATGTCAGGAAAATATTTCCCACTCACATAATTTAGAAAAACTTAGGAAGATGAAAATCATTCTATGTGATATCAAACTCCATGAATTATGCTTTACAGAATCATATGGTATAGTAGATATATTATACATTACGTTGTTTTTAGATATTTTGAATGAAAATTATCTGTGACAAATTGCCTGGTCTTTGGATTATAATATGCAAATAAAGCACTGAAACTTTTTAGAATGTCGTACATTTCTGAATCTGAAAGGAAACTGATTACAAATGTGATTTTAATTTGTAAATTCAAAGAGTTAATTCTTAAAGTCAGATTCTCAATAAAATTTAAAATTATCCAAATTTTCATGTTTACCCTGATAATTTAAATAATTATTGACCTTCTACTAGACCAGTGGTAGTCAACCTGGTCCCTACCGCCCACTAGTGGGCATTCCAGCACCCATGGTGGGCAGTAGCAGAGCAACCAAAGTATAAATAAAAAGATAGATTTAACTATTGTAAATTGTTTTATAAAGATTTATTTGAGCCCTGGCCGGTTGGCTCAGTGGTAGAACGTCAGCCTGGCGTGCAGAAGTCCTGGGTTCGATTCCCGGCCAGGGCACATAGGAGAAGCGTCCATCTGCATCTTCACCCCTCCCCCTCTCTTTCCTCTCTGTCTCTCTCTTCCCCTCCCGCAGTGAGGCTCCATTGGAGCAAAGATGGCCCAGCCGCTGGGGATGGCTCCTTGACCTCTGCCCCAGGCGCTAGAGTGGCTCTGGTCGTGGCAGAGCGATGCCCTGGAGGGGCAGAGCATCGCCCCCTGGTGGGCGTGCCGGGTGGATCCTGGTCGGGCGCATGCGGGAGTCTGTCTGACTGTCTCTCCCTGTTTCTAGCTTCAGAAAAATAAAAAATAAATTTAAAAAAAGCAAAAAAAAAAAAAAAAAAAAGATTTATTCTGCCAAACTTAGTGAAAATCTGACATAAAGTACTTGGTAAGTAATTATTATTATATGCTTTAACTTGCTGTAACTCTGCTTTATAAATTTTATAAAGTAAAGTTACTTCCCTACTTTATAAATCACCATTACTGTGGAACCAGTGGATGGTTAGAAAATTTCACTAACAGAGATACAAAAGTGGGCGGTAGGTATAAAAAGGTTGAATACCCCTGTACTAGATGTATATTTAATGATATCTATGGATTTAATTATTAAATGTGTACTTCTATCTCTGAATATATTGTACATAAAATCGAAGTTAAATGCAAATTAAAAATAGGACCACATAAACTGGAATTGAAATTCTGATATAATCCCCCTATTGTACATGCCTTATGGAGATCTTGAGATTTGTTTATCTCATTTTTGGTAGTCCTTACTATGGACTGAATGTTTTCGTGCCCCCCCAATTGTAACATTGAAGTTTAAACTCCCAATGTGAGGGTATTTGGAGGTGGACCTTTGGAAGGTAACTAGGTCATAAAGCTGCAACCCTCTTAAATTGGATCTGTGCCCTTACAAGAAGAGACAAGATAGTCTCACTCTCTGCTGTCTGTCGTGTGAGAATACACCAAGAAGATAACCATCTGCAAATCATGAAGCAGGTTCTCAACAGACACGAGGTCTGCTGTTACTGTGATCTTGGACTCTTCAGCCTCATAATTGTGATAAATGAATATTTGTTATTTAAGCCCTCCAATTCATAATAATTTGTTATAATGCTCTCTGCTGATTAAGACAAGCCTGGAACATGCTTTGGGTATAATCTACAAGATCTGATCTTTTCTCTTGCTGTCCCACTCTATCAAACACCTATACATATGTACACATCATCCTCTTCACGGGGTATGTTAAGTATACAGAACTTTAATATTTTAGTGTTTTTCATCCTATACCTCTTCCTCTTCTCTGTCACGTGGGTCCTTATCCACTCATTGCCAAAAATTCTGAAATATCACCTAGACTCATACACATACAGTCACACACACACAATTACACAGTTTTTCTCCATGGTGATTTAATATACTACACAAAAATGAAGTTATTTATAGAAAACTGATACATTTTAGGCCTTTTCTATTAATGTAATGTTTTATTTTCAAAGAATTTATGTTATTTTTAATTTATGAGCAGAAACAGAGAACTTACAACTCTACACATTTTTTTTAATGACTCAAGAAGTATCTGTCTATTTTAAAAATTGGAAAGAAGGCCCTGGCCGGTTGCCTTAGGGGTAGAGCATCGGCCTGGCATGCAGGAGTCCTGGGTTTGATTCCTGGCCAGGGCACACAGGAGAGGCGCCCATTTGCTTCCCCCCCCCTCCTTCCTCTCTGTCTCTCTCTTCCCCTCCCGCAGCCAAGGCTCCACTGGAGCACAGTTGGCCCGGGCTCTGAGGATGGCTCTGTGGCCTCTACCTCAGGCACTAGAATGGCTCTGATTGCGGCAGAGCGACGCCCCAAGATGGGCAGAGCATCACCCCCTGGTGGGCGTGCCGGGTGGATCCCAGTCGGGCGCATGCGGGAGTCTGTCTGACTGCCTCCCCGTTTCCAGCTTCGGAAAAATACAAAAGAAAAAAAAAAAAGAAAAAAAGAAAAAAATTGGAAAGAAGCCACAGATTTGTATACTAGTGCATTATCTGAAATTCCTTTCCAAAACTCAGCTTGGATAGAATTACAATTGTAAGGTCTTTGGGATTCTGTAAATTAAATAAAATCATTGAACTTGAAATAATCAAATAAATAAATTACTTATGAATATAAAAATGTTTTAAGGGTATAATTTTTACAAAGAAGAATGCTCTTTTCTTTAGCATTGAAGGTAGAAACATGAGGATAAGTGTGTTAAAGTAGATGAGTGATTGTCTGACTAAGGTGACTTAATCAAAGGGAGGCCCATGTGCCTCACTCGTACTTGAGTAAGTTAACAGGCCACAAGGATTTCATAGCATCGAAATCATTGTGCCTTATTTGCACTTAAAAAATTACATTCATGGCCCTGGCCAGTTGGCTCAGCGGTAGAGCGTTGGCCTGGCGTGCAGGGAACCTGGGTTCGATTCCCGGCCAGGGCACATAGGAGAAGCGCCCATTTGTTTCTCCACTCCCCCCCTCCTTCCTCTCTGTCTCTCTCTTCCCCTCCCGCAGCCGAGGCTCCATTGGAGCAAAGATGGCCCAGGCGCTGGGGATGGCTTCTTGGCCTCTGCCCCAGGCGCTAGAGTGGCTCTGGTCGCGGCAGAGGGACGCCCCGGAGGGGCAGAGCGTCGCCCCCTGGTGGGCGTGCCGGGTGGGTCCCAGTCGGGCGCATGCGGGAGTCTGTCTGACTGTCTCTCCCTGTTTCCAGCTTCAGAAAAATACAAAAAAAAATAAAATTACATTCATTAGGTTGGTAAGTTTACATTGGCGTTAATCAAATTACATTCTGGTTATTTTGAATTTAGTTTAGCTATGCCATAACAGATTCTACTTTCAATAACCATATGCAGAAATTACAAAGTAGCAGTTAGTAGTACACTTTAAAATAAATCAGCACAGGAACTACCAAACTCATGTTTTTCAGAAATAATCCAAAATATAAAAGTACATGCTGAAAGCTATTTTTTTTTAAGATTTTTTTTTTGGATCATTTACAACATGGATAGTTCTTGATAACATTATACAGAGTGAAATAAGTAAATCAGAAAAAACTAAGAACTCCATGATTCCATACATAGATGGGACATAAAAACAAGACTAAGAGACATGGACAAGAGTGTGGTGGTTACAGGAGGGGGGTGAGGAGGGAGGGGCACAAAGAAAACCAGATAGAAGGTGACGGAGGACAATTTGACTTTGGGTGAGGGGTATGCAACATAATTAAATGTCAAAATAACCTGGAGATATTTTCTCTGAACATACGTACCCTGATTTATTAATGTCACCCCATTAAAATTAATTTAAAAAGATTTTTTTTAATTTATTGATTTAAGAGAGAGGGAGAGAGCAAGAGAAAGGGGAGCGGAAGTGAGAAGCGGGAAGCATCAACTTGTAGTAGTTACTCTTCATATGTGCTTTGACCTGGGAAGCCCAGGGTTTTGAACCAGAGACCTCAGCATTCCAGGTCGACACTTTATCCACTGTGCCACCACAGGTTAGGCAAAAGCTGTCTTTTTTTTTTTTTTTTTCATCTTTCCGAAGTTGGGAACGGGGAGGCAATCAGACAGACTCCCGCATGCGCCTGACCGGGATCCACCAGGCACGCCCACCAGGGGGCGATGCTCTGCCCCTCTGGGGCGTCGCTCTGTTGCGTCCAGAGCCATTCTAATGCCTGAGGCAGAGGCCACAGAGCCATCCCCAGCGCCCGGGGCCATCTTTGCTCCAATAGAGCCTTGGCTGCGGGAGGGGAAGAGAGAGACAGAGAGGAAGGAGAGGGGGAGGGGTGGAGAAGCAAATGGGCGCTTCTCCTGTGTGCCCTGGCCAGGAATCGAACCCGGGACTCCTGCACACCGAGCCGACGCTCTACCGCTGAGCCAACTGGCCAGGGCCTGGCAAAAGCTATCTTTAAAAATCAATAAAACCTATTGTACTCATGACACTTAAATTTTTTTTTATACCGGAATTTCTGCTCTTCCTTGTGATTGATTAAACAAAATGAAATAAAACTCTTAGAAATGATGGCGTTTTAGCATTTTACCACCTGCTTTTCTAATTAAGCTAACTGTATTTTGAGATGAACATCATCTTTTTCTCAATCAGTCAAGTTTGAGTGACATGATGGTGAAGAAACATGGAAACAGAGGGGTTTAGGTGATGGGAAAGCAGCAGTGATATTAGAATTGAAAGGAGGAACCATTGCTCCCGGGATTAAATCATCAATCTGCTTCCATTGCAACAAGAAGTGGGATATCTCCCATTTGGAAAGCATGGTCTTGTTCTCTATATATCTAAAATACAAGAGCCGAGTTGATTATTTGTGCCTTTCCTATTTCTGGAGTATTTTGATGTGATCTCTTAGCTTTATCTGCATATGAGTGCTATGAAGACAGTATGTGACTATGGATATGTACCTATTATCAGGGGGCAGTGAAAAATCTAAATCTTAAAACTGTATGCTGTCTCTTAATATATCATTCACAGTAAAATATATATATATATATAATTAATATAATTATAAGACAATTCAGGAAAATTCTAGCTTTTCCTCAGGGGGGAAAAAAGAATTTATGTTTGTTTTTTCTCTTAAATGATATCAAACATCTTTTTAGATTTTGAAAATTTTAAAAAAGCTCTAAAAGTATAATGACCCTGCTATCCCACGGGCACTTGTTCACTTGTTCATCTGTCTGTGGTTAATGCAGCGCTAGTTTTGAATGAAATGACCATTTAACTAGTTATTGAAGCAGAAAGGGATTTATGCTTGATATATATTTAGTAGATGAAAAAATGGAGATGTCAGGAGAGTTAAGCAATTTACGAAATTCAGAGAGATCTCATTGGAAGCAGACTTAGATTTCAGTTCTCCTGTTAGTTTCTCATTCCTTTCATTATTGGGACAAGACTCTGTCTTTTCCGTCTCCTCTCGGGCTAAAACTTGAAGAAATTGTGGAGTGAGCGGGATTTGAACAGTGCGTTTTGTTTCTCCAGTTAGATCCTCTCAATTTTCACTTCACTGAGGTCTCACAATTGTTATGCTGCCCTGCTCTCCCCACCCCTTATGCTGTTAAAGCATTCTGGGTCCTCATATTCACACTATTTGGCCAATCACAGTTCAGAATTAATATACATCACACTCAGGGATGTGGTCATTTTGTTGTCTTTTAAAAAGTGGTATTTTGAGATGGACAACACCTTTTTCTCAATCAGTCAAATTTGAGGCAAATTTGAGGAAACAGTCTATTTTTAGTTTCTAGAAATGAAAGACTAAATCACAGAATTATATTTTTGATTAGCACAGTTAATGCCTTCTATCTTTCCAGTAAAACCTCTCTGTGGGTTAAAATCTCTGTATTATCATGAGACATTTATCTTGATGGTAGAGTGTGACTTCCTCAAACGCTTAATATAACTTTATCTTGTCTGAGAGGTCCAGGGACCTATCTAAACACCTCTGTTCATCTGTATAACGGTGTAAGTTTACTAATCAATATGTACCCCTGGTTTAGTAAAATGAAGACCAGATGGCAAGCCTACAGCTCACCTACAGCTTAGTTTACAGTTTTTCTTTTAAATTCTCTTTTACTATTTCAAAGAAAACCTTCTGAAATTTATGTTCCACTGTCACAAATTCAATTAAGTGAAATGAGAACATGTCAAACTTCACATTGAGAAGTATTTTCTGATAGTTGGTTGTGCTTGTATAGTACTGCCAATTACATTTATTAGCCCTAAATATTAAACAGCTGGCAGAATTCCATTGTATATAAATAAGACATTTGAGACCTGGACAAGTGCCATTTTGAAGAAGGCCAGCTGGTGCTTTTTACAGTTTCATTCAGCCTAGAAGTACTGATTCCACAGTGCATGCAGTGTTTAGGTAAATGACAATAGAAAAACATATTGTGACTAGGGAATTCTGTGGGAAATTCCACTGTGTAGAAATAGAACATTTCAAAGGTTTGAAAAAACAAGGATATGATGTGGTATGCACCTGTTTGTTAAAATTGTTGAACATGTTGTTAAGTGTACTATGTTTTTAATCTTAGTTTTCTATAGGTCCATTTTATAGAGCTGAGTTATGACATGCAAATAATTACTGCTTTTTTAATGTTCTTTTCAAATAAAGTTAATTTTTTCATATTTATAATCGTCATCAAAGTGTATTAAACTTAACAATGTGTAGTTTAGATTTTCATGTCATATGGTGAATTTACTCTTTTGGGTTAATACAGATTTTAATTTTTATTATTTTTAATATTATAATGTACATACTCTACCTATTGCTATGAATAGATATAAAAACCCTTCATTATGTTATTTCATCAAATTAATTTTTCTAAGTGAGAGGAGAGGAGATGGAGACTAACTTCCACATGTGCTCCAACTAGGATGCACCCAGGAACCCCTATCTGGGGCTGATGCTCAAATCAACCGAGCTGTCCTTAGTGCCCTGGGCTGACACTCAAACCAATTGAGCCACTGGGTGCAAGAGGGGAATGAAGAGAGAAGGGGAGAGGGAGGAGAAGAGAAGCAGATGGTTGCTTCTTATGTGTGCCCTGACTAGGGATTGAACCCAGGACATTCACATGCTGGGCTGGTGCCCTATCCACTGCACTAATTAGCCAGGGCCAAATTAATTTTTTTAAATGTAAATATATAACATTATTACAAGAGATAATATGTTACAGTGATTTAAAGATTTATGAATATAATAAATATAAAATAAATGTTAAGCCTGACCTGTGGTGGTGCAGTGGATCAAGCGTTGACCTGGAACACTGAGGTTGCTGGTTCAAAACCCTGGGCTTGCCAGGTCAAGGCACAAATGGGAGTTGATGCTTCCTGCTCCTCCCAACCTTCTCGCGCGCTCTCTCTCTCTCTGTCTCTCTTCTCTAAACTGAGTAAATAAAAAAAATTTTTAAGAAAATAAATGTTAATATATTTTCTTATATTAAAATAAATGTTAATATATTTATATTAAATGATAAATTTGGATTATTATTAAAATTCTAAAGGTAAACTCTTGCTTGGACTGGCTATATATTCTCAGAATTAATTGATAAGTATCCTAGAAAATATTAATTGACATATATGTGTATGTGCATTTGTGTAGATATGAAAGTCTAATGTAAGGAGTAGCCTTGTAACTGTAGGCAGTTATCTGAAATAATGGACTGTGACATAACTCTGTGGCTTAAAGGACTGGGATGAAGAATGCATATTACAACTCTCTTGTCTCATTGGAAAATAAATCTTTTATATATTAATTAGCAAAAAATCTCTTAGAACCTCAATATATTTTTAGACAACCTTAAATAAATTTTATTTTATTTTTTTACAGAGACAAAGAGAGAGTCAGAGAGAGGGATAGATAGGGACAGACAGACAGGAATGAAGGTATGAGAAGCATCAATCATTAGTTTTTCGTTGCTCATTGCGACAGCTTAGTTGTTCATTGATTGCTTTCTCATATGTGCCTTGACCGTGGGCCTTCAGCAGACTGAGTAACCCCTTGCTCGAGCCAGTAACCTTCGGTCCACGCTGGTGAGCTTTTGCTCAAACCAGATGAACCCGTGCTCAAGTTGGCGACCTCAGAGTCCCAAACCTGGGTCCTCCTCATCCCAGTCTGACACTCTATCCACTGTGCCACCGCCCGGTCAGGCACAACATTAAATGTTGTTTTAAACTATATTATTAGTATATACAAAATAAAGCAAGCACTAAGAAGAATTAGAATTTCAATGAGCAATATAAATTAGCTTACTTTAAACTAAAAGTAAAAAATAAAGCTAGCAATGCATGGCATTTTATTTTTCTTTTGTTGGTAACTTAATGATTTGCATGCAAAAATAAATGAATTGATTCTTCTTCATAGTTATCCCTTTAATATTTACACATAATAATTGCTCAATAAAATGCTTCTATAAAACAAATAGGTGAAACACATCCAGATAGAAATAAGCCAGCTAAAGTCTATTCTGTAATAAGCACACCAATGACATCCATGTTGCAAAATGCAGCTGTTCTTTCCTCAACACTCACTTTTCCCATCTATTAGGGGAATTTGACAAAACTGGTCATTAATTTATCTTCTCCTAGAAACATTTCTTTTTTTCATTTGCTGTTGAGGCACAATTTTTATAGTGCTCTTTCTTTACTTGTCACTTCTTTTTTTTTTTTAGTTTGTTCGCTAGATTCTCTCAATATTCTTGATTTGTAATCATCGAAGAACTCCAAACTCACTACTCAAATCTTTTCTTTCTATAGTTATTTATTTTCTAGCCAATGTCACCGTCTATAAAATGACAAACCCTATCCACAATGTATCTGCCTTCACTGTGCTTCTGAATTTGAAGCTCTGTAGGAGGACAGCTTGTTATCACCTTCTCTTGGAAGTCTAATAGGCATTCATAGTTAAATTTATTTAGAACATCTTTATATCCCTTTCCCACACCTGTCCCTCTTGCGGTTAAATCTCTGGCTTCAAAAATAGTTTTCTTCCTCACACCAGTCAGACCTCTGCCTATAACCATTTATCAGCATAGTGGTCCTTAACCTCTGTGTCCCTTTGCCCTCTTTCATTTTCTGTTATCTGCTGTCATTCTCTCCTCAAAAAGTACAAGCCCCATGTAACCTTGCAGATTGCTGTTTGTTTTTTCAGTAAACCTATATCCACTCTTGATTATCCTCTGTCTCATACCTTTGAACGGATTGAATGTAAGACTGTTATAAGTGCTCCATTTATGTTCTGTCTAGACCAGATGCTATAGATGAGTGTAGTAGTTATATGAATTCCAGTTTGCTTAGAAAATATTTATAAGATTTTCTGAAGGGAATAAATTTGAGACTTTCTCAAGAGTAGGAAGAAGACTAAGGAATAATAATTGATCAGACATTATAAAATGAGAAATATACCATACACTATAAGTGATATAAAGCAGGATTCTAGTATTGATGTCCAAACTTTCATTGCATTAGTATTATATTAATAACCCAACCTCCGATCTAACCATATTATTGACAACCGTGCTAAGAAACCTAGGTAGTAGTTATATTCTGACCTACATTTCCCTTCTTGAACAGTTCAGTTCTGGTTTCCAGAAAATATTACTTTGCTCCATATCAACCTGCTCTGACACAATTATTTTCACTCCAAAATATAATAACCCTTGTTTTCATTTGCAATATTCTTCCACATCAGTTAGGCTTTTAAAAAAGTTTCTATAAATACTCTATTTTTAACAATGGAATGAGTAAGAAAATATTAATTTTTCTCAATATGCTCTGCAATTTATTATTACTATGTCTTCTTTTGGGCAGTAGCTCTGCTATTTTCTTCCCAGTTATAATAATGGAAAACAAACTTTAAACTCAGGTATTTTATTTGGAAATGTAATTTCAACAGCTGAAAACATGTGTCTCATTGTAAAGAAATTTGTACTCTAAGGACACTTCCTGTGTAAAACTATTAAACATCCTCCATCTGTAGCAGTTCAAGGTTTTACTGCTTAACTATTTCATAACTACTTAACCTAAAATCTGTATCTATTATTTTGATATATTTCCTATACTGAAATCAGGTCATGATTTACTTATCTTTTTAACACTTTCTAGGAAATGCTGAAAAAGAAAAATAAATTTAATTGCTCTGGACCAGTTTAATTATAATAAAAGGTCCTAAATGTATTTTTTTCTAACTTTCCTCAAAACTCTGCAGGGAAAATCTATGGAAACAGATGAACCAACAATTTTGCAGACTATCCTAGCTCAACCCATTACTTGGACACCTATAGGTATAAACTTTGAATATTAAACTTTCAAATTTTACATAAATGTTATTACATGGTGTGTTTTTTGCTAGGGTTACTAAACCAGAGCAGCACAAACTATGTGACTTACACAGCAGACATTTATTTACTCACAGGCTAGAAGTCCCAGATCAAGATATTGACCAGGTTGGTTCCTTGAAGCCCATGACGAAAGGAGCTGTTCCAGACTCCTCTCCCGGTTGTTAGACAGCTGTCTTTACCCTATAACTCACATAGTCCTCCCGAGACACATTTGTGTCCAATATCCTCTTCTTATAAAGATCCCTGTCATATTGGGTTTGGGCTTACCCTAACAACTTTATTTTAATTATCTCTTTAAAACCCATATTTTCAAATATGGTTACATCCTTAGGGACTGCGAGTTAAGAGATTATTTTATGAATTTGGGAAGAGGCAGCACACACAATTCAGCCCAACATACATGATTAAATGCTTACCTGTTTCATTTTTTTTAAGTGGGAAAATTAAAATATATTGTTTCTTTTTTATTAGTTAAGAAAATATTCATCGATGACTCCTCACCTTGATATTGTGAGATGAAGAGACAATAGTTCATATGAAAAATTAAAGTAGAATTTCTTCTCTGGGTTACCATAGTTCCCATGAGTCTCTATTGTGCCCAATCAGCTTTGTATCTTTATACAATTTACCTCTGCAAGTATATAGATTTTCAATCACTCTGCTAGATTCTGTAACTACACAGAGGATTTGTACTCTTAAGGATTACATAAATTTCCTTCAGGGAAAGTGTAACCTCCTTGAAGAAAAAAAAAATGTTTAAACAAATCAGTGCAGTATGAGGTAATACATACAATAAATAGTACAGCTATTTAGGAAGTGATAGAAGTGCACAGCTGAGGACGGAGTGACTCAATCTTAGTGGGAGGGGAAAAAATCTTAGCAGACAAGATGTCCCATGAATCAGGATTTGAAGTCAAAGAGTTGCTCACTGAGTAGGCACTAGGAAGCAAAGAGCAGGGAAGAGAGGAATTTTGCTTTCTGTTTATGTGGACCAGTGGCACAGAGTCTTTGAAACTCCCTCCCTCTCCCAATAATGATAACAAACACCGGAAGGAAACTAGGATAAGCAAAAACCAAATCAACAAAGAAGAGTGATTAAGAGTACAGGCTGTGACCTACAGTGCCCGAGTTCCAGTCTCCTCTCTGTCACATCCTGGCTTGTAACTACAGGATTTACTTAATCTTTTGGTACCTTAATGCCTTCATCTGTCAGAAAGAGATGTTAACTTTAACCCTATAGGTTAGTATTGAGGATTATATCAGAGTGTACATAAAAAGGATTTAGGAAAGGGTCTGGTGAATAAAAAAAAAACACATTTATTGCATAATTATGTTGATGAATAGCGAAGCCTGGTAAATGACATCAAAATTCAAAAGGAGGATCCTGGGTATTCTCCTCTAGGATCCATACTACGCTAACCTACGTTGAACATCTGCAATATTACTGAGCGACTGTTTATATTGAAAATGATGCACTTGAGCTCTCTGATCCTGAGTTATAGGCAAAGGGTTAATTATCTTCAAAATAGCAAGGCTAAGATTTTAGTGAAGGAAACTATATTAATAAATTTAAAATAATATATGGGAATCAAAAAAAATCACTATATACATCACATATATTACAAAGTAGTATATATAATATGTGCTTATAATTAAGTACAAATAAATACTAAATGACATTTATAACTGTCTACATGCTTGTGGAATTTAGGAATTAGTTTTTCAAGAACCAAAATATAAATTTTGGAATTTCCCACCAGAATATTTTTTTTTCCATGGCTCTAGCTAAGTGGCTCAGTGTATAAAGCATTAACTCTTCACACCAGAGGTCATAGGTTTGACCCCCGGTCAGGGCAAGTGCAAGAAGTAGTCAATGAGAGCACAACTAAATGAACCAACTAAATGAAACAATGAATTTATGCATCTGTCTCTCTCTCTCTCTTCCTCTCTCAAATCAATAGAAAAATTTAAAAATATATTTTTCTTTCCAATGCACTTATGAAAATCTGTAAACTGTGGAGTTAATATCACTTTTCTTAAACATAGTATTACAATTCTACTTAATTTCCTAGAATTGACACAGATTGCATATTTTGAAAAGGATCATAATACAGAGAACGAACTGGTACATCCTACCATTAAGTACTATATAATTTTAGATGTGGGAGGCATGCAACATTGGGAAAATAGTATTAAGAGCTACACTGTTGCTAATCCAGCACAAACAACTGCTTTAAAATATACCAACTTTAGCCTCAGTCAGTCAGGAGATTAGCAATTGTAATATTTGAAGCAGAATTTAGAGAAATATTTTCAAATACTATATTTTGGCACATCTATTATTTATGTCTAAACTTTTAATTTACCTGTAAATATTCTCTAAAATCTTTTATAGCAATCTGGACAAAAACTTGTTTAGATAATAAGTATAGGTAAAATCACGGACAGTTATGGTTTATGTTAATATAATATTGAAACTTCAAAATAATGGGTACTGTTAAATACCTTTCTTATACAGGCCATTTATAAGATGTGAACCTTTGAAATATCACACATAAATAAATGGTCAAAATGTGAGCAAAGAAAAAGAATTCTGTAACTTATGTAGTTAGCTATGAATTTGAAATTCAATGTTATAAAGTTCAAAGTTGCTTGGATGATAATAACTGATCCCCCAGTTGACCATGGGTTTTGCATTACTCTGCGAATAATTGTTACAATTTGAAAAAACTATTTTTGCAATTTAATTTGTCGTTAGGAAAATGTTCTATTTTCAATAATTTTGATGTTGGAGCAATTACTTTTTTTTTTGAATTGTTTTTTACACAAAATAATGTTCTGAGTACACACCACTTAGTTCTTTGAGTGACTTCCAGTATGCTTAACTGATATCTAAATATTAGGTAAGTAATACTCAATCATATTTATTCTTTGATAAAATTTTATAAACACTCCATACATTACCTTTATTTCTAATCTTGAACACCTGATTATTTGAGATCCAATTTATTTCATTGCTTCAGCTTCTAAGCACACTGATTTTGGGTCATAATACTAATCCACTATGTATAGAGCATCTCTAGTATGATCATATGATAAATTTCATAGTAAAAAGTTTACCACTTTTGATTTTATTTTAACTTTTATTTATTGTGTTGACATGGTTTCAAGTGACCCACTCTATATAACAACCTCTGTACACTGCATTGTGCCTGCCTCTGCCCCATGGAAAGTCTCTTTCTACCCCTTTCTCCCTCATTTTCCCCTCCACCATCTGCCTCCATACCCCCACCTCTTACTCTCTGGCTGTTGATACCCTGTTGTCTGTATATATGTGTTATGTTTTGGCTAATCTCTTCACCTTCTTTGATCCAGTTCCCTCTTCCTCTTTCCCTCTGACAGCTGTTCCTCTGTTCCCGGTAACCTGGCCTCTGTTTCTATTTTGTTCCTCGGTTAATTGTGTTTATTAGATTCCACATATAAGTGAGATCATTTAACACTTGTCTTTTTCTGCCTGGCTTATATCACTTATCATAATAATCTCCAGGTTTAACCACGCCACCATGAAAGGTAAGATTTCTTCTTTTTTCATGGCTGTGTAGTATTCCATTATGTAAATGTACCACAGCTTTTTTATCCACTCATCCACTGATGGATACCTGGGCTATTTCCAAATCTTGTCTATTGCAAACAATGCTGCAATAAATATGGTGGTGCATATATTATGAATTAGTGTTTTGAGATTCCTAAGATATATTTCTAGAAGTGGGATAGCTGAGTCATAAGACAATTCCATTTTTAGTTTTTTGAGGAAGTGCCATATTGTTTTCCACAGTGGCTGCATGAGTTTGCATTTCCCACCAGCAGTAGAGAAGGGTTCCTTTTTCTCCACACTTGCCAGCACTTGGGGTTATTTGATTTATTAGGGAAAGCCACTTACAATTGTTGTTAGGTCAGGATTGAAATAGGGGTAAGCCCTGGCTGTATGGTTCAGTGGTAGAGTGTCGGCCTGGCATGTGGAAGTCCCTGGTTTGATTCCCGATCAGGGCACACAGGAGAAGCGTCCATCTGCTTCTCCACCCTTCCCCTTCTCCTTTCTCTCTGTCTCTTTCTTCTCCTCCTGAAGCCAAGGCTCCACTGGAGCATAGTTAGCCCAGGCACTGAGGATGGCTCCATGGCCTCCGCCTCAGGTGCTAGAATGGCTCCAGTTGCAATAAAGCAACGTCCCAGATGGGCAGAGCATTGCCCCCTGCTGGGCATGCTGGGTGGATCCCAGTCTAGTGCATGCTGGAGTCTATCTCTCTGTCTCTTCACTTCTCACTTCAGAAAAATACAAAAAAATAAAAATAAAAAAATAAGGTTAAGTCTATTTTCAAAAATTCTTTCAGAAATATAGCTTTTCTTTTAAAAACTATTATTTCAAAACATGTTAACATATATTATAAAGTATATGAATTGATATGCTTAATAAATGAAATTTTAATAAGGCGACAAGTTTCATCTAAAAAAAGATCATGTTTACAGATTTGTTTCAAACCTATAAATTTTTGCCTGTAATTGAGGCAAAAATTTAATTTGCAGTTAAAAATTTCACATGAGTTACTAGTGAATCAGGTTTCTACCAAAATTGAGTTAGCCCTTTCTATCTTGCAAAGACAGTATGGTATATTGTTACTAATACAGGACCTAGAATAAAACCCAGTTCTTGATTGTCTAGGTTGGACCTTTCTTAACATTGCGACATTGAACAGTTTTATCTCTCTCTCTAGATGTTAATTAATTAGTAAAACAATTCTTAAGGTCCCTTTATGTGATAAAATGTGTTATTCCAGGCCCTGTTTAGTTATAAAAATGTACAATTACTGTAACTTCTTGACTATACCTTCCTTAGTCCCATAAAGTTTGCAAAGAAACCTCTGTTGCCCAGAACAAAAAAAAACAAAACAAACAAAAAAAAAACATTGTTTTTTAATATTCATTGATACTCTTTTGTTAATCAGTTTCTTCTCAGACCGTATGTTTTTTACTCTATAATAAATACAAAGTTCTTGAAATTCTCCCCCCTTTGATATTGTTGACATTGTCTCCTTTTTCTACTCCAACCTAGAAAGGTTCCTTTTCATAGTATTTATCATGCTCAACTTGAAAAAACTTTTTTGATGAGGGAAATATTTCAATATGGATACTTTAAAGAACCAATTTCTGTAATATTTCCATTTCTTTCATCAGCTCATCTTTCTTTTTGTATTCTTGAAACATAAGCATTTCAAAATACAGTTTCTGAAATTCTTTTTTGTTGTTTTTTTCTTTTTTAATCATGTTAATTGTTACCAAAGTTTTAATTATGCCACTCCAAAATCTAAAATTGTAGTCTTATACTTTTGTTCCCGCTGACTTCTGGATGACCTTTCCAACTTTTGAAAACATCCTTGTCTTGACAATTCTGCTTATATTAAACAGAACTCATCCACTCTCTCACCTGAATCACTGCCTCTCTGTGCTAATGACTATATCTAAGTCATCAAGACATACTAGTGACAAATAGGAAAGACGTTGTAACTGCGGAGCTCTGGGTTTAAATCCAGGCTCTGCTGTATACCAGTTTTCTGATTTGGGGGAATTTGTTGAATCTCTTACTATGCTTTATTTGTCTCATTTGTAAAACTAAGTCAGGGGTAGTCAACCTATTTATACCTACCGCCCACTTTTATATCTCTGTTAGTAGTAAAGTTTTCTAACTGCCCACCGATTCTACAGTAATGGTGATTTATAAAGTAGGAAAATAAGTTTATAAAATTTAAAAAGCAGAGTTACAGCAAGTTAAAGCATATAATAATAATTACTTACCAAGTACTTTTTGTTGGATTTTTGCTAAGTTTGGCAGAATAAATCTTTATAAAACAACTTACTATAGTTAAATCTATCTTTTTATTATATACATACTTTGGGTGCTCCACTACCATCCACCATGAAAGCTGGAATGCCCACTAGTGGGCGGTAGGGACCAGGTTGACTACCACTGAACTAAGTGATAAGAGCACCTATTGCAAAGGGGTATTGCAAAGACTTATCATGATTCATTACCAGGAAATCATTCCTAGTTCCCTCTACATAAAATGGTCAATGCGATAAACAAATGTTAACTTGGAACCTCAGAGTCATTTTCAGTTTTTCAACTTTCTTAAACCAAATATTCATTAATTACCAAGTCTTAATTCTGCCCCTGAAATATTACTGTCATTCCCAAATTAATCCACTCATTTGCTCATTCAGTGTGGAATTGTGCTTAATGGTGGGAACCAAAAATGAGCTAACTGGACACGATTTTATCACCCATCTCTTAGCCAGCCACAATAACTCTGATTCATCTCTTTTCATTCCTCCTCAGATCCATCCTAAACACTGTTATCAATGTTCCTTAAATACAATCGTTGTTTGAATCTTGAGTGATGAAAGACACATGTTACATTTCTTTCATCTACCATGATCATCTCTCATTCCTACTCTAATTATCTACTGTTGTCTTTATAGTAACTAGTATGATCCTGTGAAACAATCAGTCTTGTCAATTCTTTGCTCAGATCTCAGGATTGAACCTAACCTTCTACTCTCCCTCTTCCTCCCTCTCCCTTGGTCATGTTCTTAGGACATACCAGATACATTCCACTCTTTGTGACTTTACTTTCTTTCTCTCTCTCTCTTTTTTTCTTTTGATTTGTTTGCATTTAATACTCTTTTCTGATGTATTCATACTCCTTGACTCAAATATCACCTTTCCAGTGAAGTTTTTCTTGCAGTGAGTCTTTCTTTCAGGTTTTTGTTTAAACATCAACTCTCTGGGGTCAAATTCATAAAATGTTGTCTACTGCCAAGGTCCATGAGTTTAGTACTCATGTTTTCTTCTATGTAGTTTATTTATTATCTTATATTTAGGTGTTTAATCCATTTTGAATTCATTTTTTGTGCAAGGAGACAAACTGTAGTCAAGTTTCATTCTTTTTGATGTGACTTTCCAATTTTCCTAGCACCATTTATTAAAGAGGCTTTTCTTTCTCCAGGGTGTGTTTTTGGCTTCTTTAGCAAGGATGATTTGACTATCTATATGTAGCTTTATTTCTGGGTTCTCTATTCTGTTCCATTGATGCGAATGTAAATTAGTACAACCATTATGAAAGAAAGTATGGTGGTTCCTCAAAAAATTAAGACTAGAATTACCATATGACCCAGCAATCCCTCTACTGGGTATATACTCCCAAATCTTGAAAACACATGTACGTAAAGACACATGCAGCCCCATGTTCATCGCAGCATTGTTCACAGTGGCTAATACATGGAAACAGCCAAAATGTCCTTCAATAGAGGATTGGATAAAGAAGATGTGGTACATACATACAATGGAATACCTACTACTCAGCCATAAGAAATGATGATATAGTGCCATTTACAACAACATGGATGAACTTTGATAACATTATGCTGAGTGAAATAAGTAAATCAGAAAAAGCTAAGAACTGTATGATTCCACACATAGGTGGGACACAAGATTGAGACTCATGGACATAGATGAAAGTGTAGTGGTTACCAAGGGGAGTGGAAGAAAGGAAAAGGAGGGGGGTGGGGGAGGGGGAGGAGCTTAAAGAGAAACAAAATATAGGGTGACAGACCATGATTTCACTTTAGGTGATGAGTATACAGCATAATCGACTGTCCAAATGATGTGGAGATGTTTTCTCTAAATCTATGTACTCTGGTTGACCAATGTCACCCTGTTAAATTTAATTGTCTAAATTTAAAATAAATAAATAAATAAATAAATAAATAAACAAACATCAACTCTCAAATGAGCTCTTCCTGGGCCATTCTTTTTAAAATATTCTCTTTCTTTTAACATACACAACTGTCCCCTCTGCCTTTCCTCCTTTACTGCTTTTTCTTAAAATATACCAGATATAAGAGAACAAATTTTATTTCTTTATGTTGTTTAATTGGTTTGATTTTCCCACTAGAATTTACACTCCAGAAGGAGAGACATTTCAGGCCATTTTGTCACTACTGTAGTTCTAGCACTTAATAGGATTACTGGTACATAACTCATATTTAATAAATATGTGTTGAATTAATTAGTGAAGCCACTAGCTCCACTTCTCATGTTAGCTGCTTCACGATATCCAAACTCAGTCAGTGTTTTTATGCCTTTTTCCATATTCACTTCATCTGCCTGGAATATGCTTTCCTTCCTTCTCTCTGATCACCTGTTTTTACTAGTGAAAAAAGTACACTGAATAAATTTCTTGCCTGAATGCCATCTCCTGGCTGTGGTTCTCTTTCTCTGTTCGCACATAGACTTCACCATTCTTTAGAGTGTACATCTCTTTCTTCACCCTTCTTGGCTCTACTACAAAAATATTTCCAGAATTTGAATTTTTCTCCCTACCTCCACCAATAATATCCCATCCTCCTCACCCAGACTATTAAAGCATCTCCTCATCATCTCACTTCTTACACCTTTTCTCTCTGCAGTTTATTTTCCATACAGAAAACTGTGACCATTTTAGTACATGAGCCATATCATGTCATGCTTCTAGCCAAACACTCTACTGCATTTCTAATTGTTTGAGGATAAAATTCAAACTGCCTCATGTGGCCCAATAAGGACATAGACACTCTTGTACTCCACTCCCTCTCTGATCAGTTGTTTCAGTACTTCACAACTGAATCCTTCCGTTTCAGCCACAGTGACTTCCTTGCTAAGCCTTGATTACGACACCACCTCCGATCACAGCCCATGGGCGTTCTGTTTTCTCAGCCTGAGATGCTCTATCCTCAGATATTCTCTCGGCCTAGTTTCTCACTGGTTTTACACAAATGGCTGCAAAAATGAGAATTTGTCCCTATCTAAAATATCATACTCATTAACCCACATATGTTCTATCCTCTTATCCTGTTTCCATCTTTTTTTTTCTTTTTATAATGATCATAGTTCACCTATCATGTGTGTGTGTACTTACTGTTGTTTTCTCTCATGTAGAACACAAGCTCCATGAAAACACTAGTGGCTTTATTATTATTTTTTCCATTAAGTGGCAGGTTCCCAAGACATAGAAAACTCCCTAGCCCATAGCAGATTTCTCTTAAACGAATGACTATCTAATATTAAACTTGCACACACATATTTTCATCCTTTTGTTTGTTTGTTTTTTGAGTGAGAGAGAGAAAGACAGACAGACAAATACACAGGAAAGGAAAGAGATGAGAAGCATCAACTCAGAGATGTGGCACATTAGTTGTTCATTGATTGCTTCTCATTCCATTCTTATAACACAAAATTTTTAAGGGCAGGAAATGATATCTTGTACATCTATGTCATAATTATAATACTTAAACAATAATTTTGTAACACATGGGTGCTTAAAATATTTGTTTTACTTAATTTTCAGGTAATGACTATGTGAACACTTAACTATCAATATCATCAGTGTAGTGGTTAATTATCAATATCATCTATTAAGTAACTGAACAGTCTTATAGGGAAGGTACTATCACCCTATCCATCAGACATGAGATATCTGAAGTTTTACACATTGTCTAGTATAGAGTAAAAGTGTAATAATAATAATAATAATAATACATAATTTTATTAAATGATGAAATATGCCTCTTGATAGCTTATGCAAAAAGATTATATATACTTTTATTTTATTTTATTTTTTTAATTTTTTTTTGCATTTTCTTTTCTGAAGCTGGAAACAGGGAGAGACAGTCAGACAGACTCCCGCATGCGCCCGACCGGGATCCACCCGGCACGCCCACCATGGGGCGACGCTCTGCCCACCAGGGGGCGATGCTCTGCCCATCCTGGGCGTCGCCATATTGCGACCAGAGCCACTCTAGCGCCTGGGGCAGAGGCCACAGAGCCATCCCCAGCGCCCGGGCCATCTTTGCTCCAATGGAGCCTCGGCTGCGGGAGGGGAAGAGAGAGACAGAGAGGAAGGCGCGGCGGAGGGGTGGAGAAGCAAATGGGCGCTTCTCCTATGTGCCCTGGCCGGGAATCGAACCCGGGTCCTCCGCACGCTAGGCCGACGCTCTACCGCTGAGCCAACCGGCCAGGGCCTATATACTTTTATTTAAAAATAATAGTGAAAAGAAGAGAAGTCAAAGTCTATGAAAATTGCAGAACTATAGTTATTGTCAAAATGTAGAATATTATTGGCAAAACTTTTATTTTACATAAAATTACAAATTTATCATAGATAAAAGACAGGAGGCTCATTTATAATAAAAATACAAAGCAGTCCCATATTCAGTTAACTTTTGTCATTAATTATACATATTGGATTTCAAAACAGTAAAACAAGCTACACTCGTCAGAAAATATGGTTACCTTAAACTTAGAAGAAACTCTAGTCTAGTTTTAAAATTTAACAGAAAATAAGGAGATATTGAATTTAAAATACATTCTAATTATTTTATAGGGAAAAATATTGAGTGTATTCCAGACATTTTTAGATAACTGAGCTTTAGCAGAATAGTAATAATTGATTACTGATTCCCGGGTGCAGCGTACTGTTTAAAATAGATAGCCTACTTTTGTTTTAAAAAGTTCTTTGTTATTTTTCCCAGATGGGTGAATGAAATTAGTCTGTTATACTCCTACTAAGTAGCAGAGCTAGGTTTCAAACCCAGAGACTGTCTCTAGAGCTTCGACCCTTAATCTCGGCTTTTCAGGGTGCTCAGTGGAGAAAGGGTTAAAAATGTCCCCAGGATGCACAGTTGTTACCCTTGTGGGAAGAACAGGAGAAGTCTCTGCAACGTTAAAACTGGAGCTATAAAGCAGCTTACATTTCAGGAAAATACTCTCAAGAATTGACACTTACTGTGTTAAAAAATAAACTTAGTTATCTGAAGATCTGTGAAATTTAGCATATGTTCCACAGTGACATGAGTTAATTTCATTTCCGTCACTGTGAGTGCTCCACAGGTATATCGTAAATTGCTATGATTACTGTGGCTGTAACCCATTATCATAGCAGGAAATTACATGAATCTCACAACTGATATGAAATGTACTGCTGTCACTGCTATGCATTAATTTTTAAGTAGTTGGTCATTTGTAATAATTCTGTAAATGTCCATCTTAGCACAGTTTTCAGTCTAAACAAGTTAAGTCCATATGCATGGAAATTTTCCCCATTATTATCAAGCAGTTATACTGAATTCTAAAATTATTATCTTTTTATTGGGCAATTTTATATTGAAACTTTTTTCAAAAATTAGAAACATGATAGTCTCATTGTCCTATTCCCTAAACTTTAAGGAAAATTTATCCTGTAAATGTAAAGTCATTTAGCAATATATATGACAGGAAGGCAGTGAGAAAAATATCTGGTAATATAAACAATGTTTATTGTTTCTAACAGCTGTGGAATAAACGGTTTATTAAATGACTTTTTTTTAATAATTTTAGTTTTTAATGGGGTGACATCAATAAATCAGGATACATATATTCAAAGATAACATGTCCAGGTTATCTTGTCATTCAATTATGTTGCATACGCATCACCCAAAGTCAGATTGTCCTCTGTCACCTTCTATCTAGTTTTCTTTGTGCCCCTCCCCCTCCCCCTTTCCCTCTCCCTCTCCCCCCTCCCCCCGTAACCACCACACTCTTATCAATGTCTCTTAGTCTCACTTTTATGTCCCACCTACGTATGGAATAATGCAGTTCCTGTTTTTTTCTGATTTACTTATTTCACTTCGTATAATGTTATCAAGATCCCACCATTTTGCTGTAAATGATCCGATGTCATCATTTCTTATGGCTGAGTAGTATTCCATAGTGTATATGTACCACATCTTCTTTATCCAGTCATCTATGACGGGCTTTTTGGTTGTTTCCATGTCCTGGCCAATGTGAACAATGCTGCAATAAACATGGGGCTGCATGTGTCTTTATGTATCAATGTTTCTGAGTTTTTGGGGTATATACCCAGTAGAGGGATTGCTGGGTCATAAACACATTGACTTCCTCTTTGCTGAAGTCATTTTGGATAGTGCTGTATACGTCATCATTGTAGTTTTTGAAATAATATTTTTGAAATTATAAGTTTCTTTTACATCATAAATAAAATATTTACCATTTAAATCAAACCTATGTAATGTAAATTATATCTTTTCTATTCTTCCTTTGATATTGACAATCTACCCAAAGTAGAAAAAATAAATTTAAATTAGCAGGTTTAATTTAAAAAGTTTGACAATGGCTAATTTAGATCATATATTTACAGGGCATATTTTAGTACATCATGTCTGTTGCAAATCAATTCCTTTGGCTATATTTCTGTTTTTGGTTGCTCTTTAAGCATTTTGCATCATTTTGGTAAAAATTTTATTTCCACATTACTATCTCTTATTTTTTTCTTTTTTTAATTTATTTTTTATTATTGAATTTATTGGGGTGACTGGTGACATTGATTAGTAAAATTGTATAGATTTCAGGTGTACAAGTCTATAATATATGATTTCTAATTTTTAGATTCATTTCTTCATCTTCCAAATATTATTAATGCCTATTTCAAAAATATATATCAGCCTGAGAAGGATGGTTGTGCAGTGGATAGACTGTCGAACTGGGACATGGAGGACCCAGGTTTGAAATCCCAAGGTCGCCAGTTTGAGCATGGGCTCATCTGGTTTGAGCAAGGCTCAGCAGAGCCCAAGGTCTCTGGCTTGAGCAAGGGGTTACTCAGTTTGCTGTAGCCTCCCAGTCAGAAAGCAATCAATGAATAACTAAGGTGCCGCAATAAAGAATTGATGCTTCTCATCTTTCTCCCTTCCCGTCTGTCTGCTGTCCTTATCTGTCCCTCTCTCTGTCTCTGTAAAAAAAAAAAAAGAATATATTATATATATATGTATATATATATAAATTTACTAACATATAGTTTCTAAAAATTTATTTTTGTCTTCTTTTTAATAAATGTAAACATATTTACAATCATAGAATGGGTTAAGGCCAGTCTCTGACATAACTATGCAGAGTATTGATTTTTAAATTTAGTGCTTTATATACCAAAACGCAAACTTCTGTGCTTTGTTAATAATGTAAGTTTAACGTTAGGCACATCACATGATATTTAACTCTAGTTAATCTCTACAAGGTAATGGCTTTAGGTACAGGACTAGATGTTTGGGAGGAAAAGAAGAACCAAATAAATAACCTTTTTGGGAAGAAACAATAATGAATAAGAAATAAAGATATATGCCTTTATGAAATAATGATAATAGATATAGCAATATATATAACATGAATATAATCTGTTCCTTAAGTACAGGTAACTTGGCCCTAGCCAGCTGTCTCAGTGGTAGAGCACTGGCCCAATGTGTGAATGTCCTGGGTTCGATTCTCAGTCAAGTCACACTGGAGACTCACCCATCTGCTTCTCCACCACCCCTTGCTTCTTTCCTCTCTCTTCTCCTCCCCTCCTGCAGCCAAGGCTCCATTAGAGCAAGTTGGCACCGGGAGCTGAGGATGGCTCAATGACCTCCGTCTCAGGTGCTAAAAACTGGCTCAGGAGGCAATGGTACATGTATCCCCAATGAGAAGAACATCTTCCCTTAGTGAGCTTGCAGCTGGATTCTGGTCGGGGCTCATGTGGGAGTCTGTCTCTACCGCTCTTTCTTCCTTTCACTAAAAAAAAAAAAAAAGAAAGAGAGAGAGAGAGAGAGAGAGAGAGAACAAGTAACTTGTTTATCTTCTTCATTACTCAGTTACTAATACAAAGCTTGACTCGGTTATTCAATTTATATAAATTTAATGCTTTTGAAATAAAATATTTAGAGTATAATCAGAACACATAAAAGAAATATTAAATAAATGTATATAAATTTATATACAATTTGCCTTGATATTTTTTCTGTTGATTCTTATTATTTCTCAGTACAGACATCTTTTTGAAATATGACTTAGTAGTCAAAAATTCTAACATAAGCAGATGCACTCTGCCCATGTAGATATATACTATACACATTCATAAAAATATATATGAGAAATGTTCAGTGTACATTATCAACAAAGGTCATCTTATGACTTCCGTTTTGGATCTTTGCAGTGATTTTTCTGAAGCCCTCCCTTTTTTTTTCTTAGAGAACCGGGAACTAGTTCCTAGTCCAAAGCTATTGCCTATCTTCATTATTTTCTCACTGTAGCAGATGAAGTAGAGACGTGTTGGTTAATATTGCTCAAATGGACTCAGGCCTTTTTCTTCTAAGTAACTGTCCACATGCTCACAGCTCTGTACCCTATTTTTTAACTATAGTAAAACCAAATTTATTAAATAAGTCTGTCCTCACAGACCTGGTTTGCTCACACTTCTTCTCTCTATATTTGCCCTGTAGAAAATTTAGCCTTATCAACCTACCATTTTTACCCCTTAATCTTTTCTGAGGACTTTTTTTTTTTCAGTGCTAATCCTTCCTTTTTTCTACAACTCTCCTCAGGACCTCAGATAGAGAGCATTCCGTCATTTTCTGTGTGACACTTAGGCCTCTCCCAGCACCAAAACTTCTGGATAACAAAAATCACACTTTAACTTTTAACTCCTCCATGGTTCCTAAACTACGCTTTGCACATAGAAATATTTAATAAATGCATGTGGAATGGACTCAAACTGCTATTGTAAAGGCATCTTTAAAAACCACAAATCACCACAGAAGATCACAGTGGGAAACTCTAAAGTATAGCAAACATGTCTAAAACCAGTGGTGTCACATTCATACCAAGAGAAATACATGATTGAAGGCAACCCTCCCCCATGCACTGTTTACATATTTTTGTAATGCACACGGTTTTCATTTGCCACCAGATGCGAAGTAGAACACTATGATTAGGTTTACTTTGTTTGTTATAATAATATCTTACAGTTCTTTGTGGGAGGTAGAAGACAAGGTTATTCAGGTGAGCTTCTACATAAGGCATGCCTGTGTTTTGGCAAATCTGTAACCCAAAAACAGATGGGACATGGGCCGAGCAAAAAGCCATTCTACAGAGACAGGGCAGGGTGAGCTACATTGCTCACAAAAAATTAGGGGATATTTTATCACTTCACTTTCATTTTTAAATATCCCTAATTATAGACACTTTAGACATAGTTTCCGAGGAAACTCAGAAGCCTTAGAAGCTGATATTGAAACATGCTGTCAAGAGAGGTAGAAAACAAAAACTAAAAACCCAGTTAAAGAATATATAGCATTGTTCTCAGCCTAAGGGTATATTTAAAATTGCCTAGGTAGTTTAAAAACAAATAATTATTTTGGATAGACATGCATGAAGCAGTATTGTAGGCAAGTTCACTTTCTAGTGTTCATATAAGAGCCACTGTTCTTATATATACCATGATCTCTGCTCAATAGTCCTGATAATTCTAAACAGTGATGTTACACCATGCTGGTCCTATGTCTTGCTCTCACTCTCTCAAATCCTTTGGTGGCTTTTCTCCTTAAAAACCTCTGTTCTTTTACCCCTTTCTTGGTTTTCTTTTCAGTACACTTACCCAAACTGGGGCATTGTCCTCCTTATATTCAATAAGGCAGTTTGAATACCATTACCAATTTTTTTTTCTCAATACTTAGGGCAGGGGTTGGGAACCTATGGCTCACGAGCCAGATGTGGCTCTTTAGATGGCTGCATCTGGCTTGCAGACAAATCTTTAATAAAAAAAAATAATAACGTTAAAAATCCATTCATTTCCTACCGCTCATGTTCATGGTTGCGGGTGGCCGGAGCCAATCACAGCTGTCCTCCGGGACAACACCAAATTTTTATTGGATAATGCATAACATACACAGGTTGTTGTATGGCTCTCATGGAATTACATTTTAAAATATGTGGCATTCATGGCTCTCTCAGCCAAAAAGGTTCCCGACCCCTGACTTAGGGGCTTAAAAGTGAGTGGGGGAACAGTGGATAGTGGTCATTACTACTAAGATACTGGCTGTACCATCCCAGGCAGGCCCCTTCTGGGCATTTCTAATCTTAGACTCTGGCCTATACCTTGTTCCTGATGCTGGTTTTCCAACATCAAGTCTCCACCTTCTCTCTCCTTGATACTTGGTTACACATGCAATTCTCTGACTTAAGGAAAAACTCAACATCAACAACAACTTACTATCACAGACTATCATTGAATGTAAAATTATTAGTTTTATAAAGTGCAAAAATGTGTTTCTTATTAAAATTAAAATTTAAAAGCAAAATTATAAAAAAGAAACTATTGGTGATTATGTTTTTATTATCATCTGCATATTTCTAATAAACTAAATTTATGTATTATTAAATAAATCACGAAGTTCTGTGTTCTCACTTTCTTAATACTTTCTGAATCAGATAACCTTATGCACTAAATGTATTATTGCAGGTTCTCCTTCTTTAAAAAAGTAAAAATATTTTTTCTTTATTTTTTTCTATTATCAAGTAGCTAAAAATGTATCCTTGAGAATAGTTAAAATTCAGTCAAAATTCTTAATTATTATAACTTATATTTATCAGAATGATAGTTGTTAGGTTAAATTCTGATTAATTATTTAAAATATATGTTTTCTTACAAAAATACATTTTATAGCAATGGCATGGAACTGTGTTCTAGACATATGAATTAAGAGTCTCTTTTGTATCCTATACTATCTTTTGATGATGGAGAGGACCACTGTGATTATGGTGCTTGGAATAATTTTCAAAATGACTGTTCTAGAGAGAGGAAGTTGGTTACAACTGGTTTTCAGTTATATGATGTGTGTGTTTGGAGGGGGGGAAGCAAAATACAAAACAAAACATGGTATTAAGTTCTGTCTGGCTTCTGTGGTTTAATAAGAAATGTGTGAAGTAAGAATCTGAGAGCCAGGCTAAATATCAGAATTGTGGATTTGGGAGAATAGAGTTACAGAAGAAAATCTGAGCTCCTCCTAGTTCTGTAACCCCTTCTGCTGAAGACAACATTATTGCTGGATACCCTTGCAGACATTTTCCTTAGAAAGTGAGAAATCAATAGAAAGAGCCTTTAAACCACCCAATTCTATGTCACCTGTTTTCATCTTTTTAAGTCTGCCTTGGGACAACAGATATGGCAATACGGTATCTCTAATAATTTATAAACATGATACATTAAGAGTAAGATAATAGGGTAAACATGAGCTTTCTTTAAAATTATAGAGTGTAAGCTTTACAACAGCAGCTTTAATGAATGGTTTTTGCTTTTGCTGCTGCTGCGAACATGGTCATTTAGGGATTTTATTTCTACCGTCTTCAGTCCTCAGTAAATGCTAGAGGTAGTGACTTGCTTTTACAAATGGTCTGAGATGGCAAGCCACCATCAGTTACAGGCAATTTGGTCTTCATTACAAATTAATGAAGTAATAATTGCTCTCTGCAACCTTTTATGAACAAAACATTGTGGTGCTTGCTGTTTGTTTTATCTTCTTGCAACTTATTTCTCTGCATTCAAGGACATGTGATAGCTTGTGAAATTAGCATTGGGAAGAAAAGTGATCATATGAGAGCTCCATAATTAGAATCATATTTTACATCAAATTATAAAAATCTTTTTTATAAGCTCTTCTCTATTTGAGGTCTAATAAAATACATAGAAGAAGTTTGCAATTGATTCATCAGTCTAAGTACAAACGTGTATTTGTCACAATAAAGAAATCTTGGCCTAATTTTTTTTTGTCTGTGTATGTGTGTGTGACAGAGACAGAGAGAGACAGAGAGAGGGACAGATAGGGACAGACAGATAGGAAGGGAGAAAGATGAGAAGCATCAATTCTTCTTTGTGGCACCTTAGTTGTTCATTCATTGCTTTCTCATATGTGCCATGATGGGGGTCTACAGCAGACAGAGTGACCCCTTGCTCAAGCCAGTGGCCTTTGGCTCAAGCTGGTGAGCCTTGCTCAAACCAGATGAGCCCACACTCAAGCTGGCAACCTTGGGATTTCAAACCTGAGTCCTCCGCGTCCCAGTCCAATGCTCTATCCACTGTGCCTCTGCCTGGTCAGGATTGACCATAAATTATCAGTTGGTTTATTTTCAATTTATGTTGTTTATAATCTAATTTCCCATAAAATATCCACTGATAACATTTATTTTCTGAAGTTTTTGTTAGCTCTGCCTTTTACAATGCCATTGGAGGACCAATATAATGATATTGCAGATGATTTCACATAATAAGGACTTTTTAAATATCAGTTTTTTGTAGCTTCAACTCTGTTCACTCCTTTTTTATTTTTCTAATATTAAACTTATATATTAATTTTCCTTTGAAAACGACTTTAATATTGCAAGCATCTCAGTGTGAAATCCTTAGAACTGAGACTGTTGTGTATACTTTTCTACTTGAAATCTTCATAGCTTCTGTGTTAGAAAATGGTATGTTGGTGATTATTAAGAGCACGGTGCAAATGTGCTTTATATATTAGGTCTAAGGTTCTCTAAAATAGTTCGCATTTTTTTCTTTGTTGCAAGTTAACTGTGACAATGAAGTCAAGCCAATTTTGCCTCTAGAAAAATAATGCTTTTTATACTTGCTAAGCCCTGAATGATAGAGGGTATTAAAATAAGTAGAGTTTTTTACTTATTTGTTTTTGTTTTGTTGCTAGGTATGTAGGAAAGCTAGAGAGAATAAGAAATTTTTTTAACTGTGTTGATGGTAGCCAATAAAATGGTTTTCATCATTCAAACACCCTAATGTAAATTATTTTTAATGAGGTCAAAGGTCAAATGGCATATTCATTTTTTTGTGGTTAATTCAATTTAATAAATTAATATTTTATCTTATTTTGTGACTTAGATGCTTTGAATTGAAATTACTATGTGTTTTTAATAAATTCAAATAGAAAAAAATGTTTAGTTTAAAACTATGTAAAACTTGCTATTCCCTTAATGGAAAATAAAAAATTGAGAATACATTTATAAAGGGGTTCACAAGGATTGTGTTTATTAATTTATTTACAAAATTAAGAAATATTATTTAATAAAATTTTATATTTGATGCTTCCTTGAATAATTTCTATATGCACTATTAGAAAAAATTATGCATCTTCTAAGAAGTGATGTTTTATGTTGCATAGTATGGAGGATGTGAAGATGTCTAAAATTTAGCAAAACTTTTGAAACAAAACTAAACTTAACTTCACATATATCATGGATTAAATTCATGAATTAATATGGGTTTTATCGAGTTATATAAAACATATAGTTTCATAAGAATGAGAAGGATATGGAAGGCATCAAGGAGAAAAGAGCACAGTTCCTTTGAGGTTATATCATAAGCAAAATAAATTACCATAAGTGTCTTTTGGCCTGACCAGGCAGTGGCGCAGTGGATAGAGCCTTGGACTGGGATGCGGAGGACCCAGGTTCGAGACGCCGAGGTCGCCAGCTTGAGTGCGGTCTCATCTGGTTTGAGCAAAGCTCACCAACTTGGACCCAAGGGGTTACTTGGTCTGCTGAAGGCCCGTGGTCAAGACACATATGAGAATGCAATCAGCCTGACCTGCAGTGGTGCAGTGGGTAAAAGCATTGACCTGGAACACTGAGGTCGCTGGTTCAAAACCCTGGGCTTCCCTGGTCAAGGCACATATGGGAGTTGATGCTTCCTGCTCCTCCCTCCCTTCTCTCTCTCTCTCTCTCTCTCTCTCTGTGTGTGTGTGTCTTCTCTCTCTAAAACGAATAAATAAAATCTTTAAAAAAAAATAGTATTTAAAAAAAAAAGAGAGAATGCAATCAATGAACAACTAAGGTGTTGCAAGGAAAAACTAATGATAGATGCTTCTCATCTCTCTCTGTTCCTGTCTGTGTGTCCCTATCTATCCCTCTCTCTGTCTCTGTAAAAAAAAAAAAAAAGTGTCTTTTGGAAACAGTAGAATATTTCACATTGCCAAGATATAGTATGTACATAGCAAAAGTAATTCACTAGCCTCTAATAAAACTTCTAGAAAAATATATAAATAAGTTAGAACCAGTTTTTTTGAAAAACACAAATGCCAAAGGAGTTATTACATAGGTAATATGGAGCCATGAAAAACACTGATTTGAAGAATGACATGGTAAAAGATATAGTTTCCTGGCAGCAATTAGCAAAATTGATATAACTATAGAATTGTAAGTAACACAAACTATCTGATGTAAACTTAAAGTTTCTCAAAATCTGTTCTGAAGATCATAAGAAGCTAGTCTTCACTGTTCTAAAAAGTCTTGAAACATTTTCAGTGTTTTTATAATTAAAACATTTGTATTAAGGTAATCCTAACTACTATCACAAAAACAACCCATAGAGCCATTTATTTCTCGCTTGTATAAAATTATATGTGGGTAAGAGATAGTAAGAATTAAAATGTTCTTTACACTTATATCTAATGTTCTTCATGTATAACTATTAATATTTTTTATTTGAGAGGAGAAAGAAGGCATATTTATATATTTACTTTAAATTTTCTTTCATAGTCCACCAACACAAATTCCTTGAAATGACTAAGTTAAAAATGTTGTACATAACAATACATGAGAGTAACATCCTTTAGATTTATTTTGCTTTGTAGTATATTGATTTTCCCCAAAAGTGGCCCATGCTGGGAGAAAAATATTCATGAATTTAAGCAGTTTTATTTTTTTTAAATAACAAACCGACAATTAAAAAGAATACAAAAATAAGCAACAAAACCATTTTGTAGTGCTACTGAAGAGGCCTGATTTGAGGTTTAGATCGTGGAATACTTGGCTAGATCCAATTAAGTGATAAGAAAGTTTTTTCCTGAGTATCCCACAAACTACAAGGCAAATTCATATGTGTTCATCAAAGTTAGAAATTGCTTTCTGTCAATAAACTTAGAGAACCTTGCAAATGAAAAGAATGTTATAGCATTGCTCTACATCATGACCTTTAGTGCATAACACTAATGATTCTGCTTATTTATTTTGTATTTTCTGTAATCCCTTTAACATCTTTTCCTTGCCTGACCAGGTGGTGGCACAGTGGATACAGAGCAGGACTGGGATGCAGAGAACCCAGTTTCAGAACCCTGAAGTTGCTGGCTTGAGCACGGGTTCATCTGGTTTGAGCAGGGCTCATCAGCTTGAACCCAAGTTTGCTAGTTTGAACAAGGGGTCACTCGGTGTGCTCTTGACACCCCTCCACCACCACCCCGCTCCATCCTCTCCTCCCCACCCCCCATCAAGGCACATATGACAAAGCAGTCAATGAACGACTAAGGAGCCACAACAAAGAATTGATGCTTCTCATCTCTCTTCCTGTCTGTCCCTATATGTTCCTCTGTCTGTCTCTGTTTCTGACACACACACTCACACACACACACACACACACACACACACCTTTGCCTTATTTATTATTTATGCATTGTACTTAACTTATTGACTCTTTTTTTCCTTTGATTCTTCAGTGGGAAGAAATCAGTGGCGTTGATGAGCATTATACACCCATAAGGACTTACCAGGTGTGCAATGTAATGGAACATAGTCAAAATAATTGGCTGAGGACAAACTGGGTTCCCAGGAACTCAGCTCAGAAGATCTACGTGGAGCTCAAGTTCACTCTACGGGACTGTAATAGCATTCCATTCGTTCTGGGAACTTGCAAGGAGACTTTCAACCTGTACTACATGGAATCTGACGATGACCATGGGGTCAAGTTTCGAGAGCATCAGTTTACAAAGATTGACACCATTGCAGCTGACGAAAGTTTCACTCAAATGGATCTTGGGGACCGTATTCTTAAACTCAACACTGAAGTTAGAGAAGTAGGTCCTGTCAACAAAAAGGGATTTTATTTAGCTTTTCAAGACGTTGGGGCTTGTGTTGCTTTGGTGTCTGTGAGAGTGTACTTCAAAAAGTGCCCCTTTATAGTGAAGAATCTGGCTATGTTTCCAGACACAGTACCAATGGATTCCCAGTCCTTGGTGGAGGTTAGGGGTTCTTGTGTTAACAACTCCAAGGAGGATGATCCTCCCAGGATGTACTGCAGCACAGAAGGTGAATGGCTTGTACCCATTGGCAAGTGCTTGTGCAATGCTGGCTATGAAGAAAGAGGTTTTATGTGCCAAGGTAAGTCTTCTTTATTTTTCTTCGAATGGTATTTCTCACCTATGAGTTTATCATAGAGTAACTGAAAGAAATGAATTTAGTCTGAACTCACTTGGCAGCAAAACATGCTTTAAACTTAACAGAATCTATTTATAGACTCAATTTATCCCACTTGATGTGTTGATTCATAGTTTATTTTAGAAATATTAACATGTTTGAGTATGTGGTGCTGGCATATACCCCACTAGAGGTGTTACATATGCTAAATTTAAGTTTTATCTGCTATTTAATGACTATGGTAGTATAACTCTAAGAAAAAATACTTTTCTCTAATTTTTATATAGACAGAAGAAACATTGACACTCATTAGATTACTCAGGTAAACTAATTCTGTCAGAATTAAATATTGTGTTGTCTAAGTTTCTGCTTTTCTATCTTTTAGCAGTATGAACTACATTGCTATTAAATACAGTCTTTTCTTATACACCGAATTTTTAAATGAAAAATACATGAGAAAAGTTAAATACCATTCTTTAGAATCTAGTCTGTTTTAACACCTTTTTTTGCTATTATACTCTGCCAAAAAAATTGAGTTTAGTATTCTACTTCCAGCCATTCAGTAAGTCTCATGTCCTTGGGGAAGAAATTAATATAGTTTGTACATAAATTCACCTTTCTAACAATATGAAAAGAGCAAAGCATTTGCTTTTGCCTACAGACATAGAAAAAATTTTAATGAGAACAAATGGTACACTTTAGCCTTATACTTCTGGTTGTTATTTAGATCTTTGGCAAGCACCATTACAATACTGTTACTAATTATAGTTTTGAAAGTTCTAAAATTGAAACAACATACTATTTACCACTTGCTTATTATATACATGAGTGGAGAGAAGTCTCACTAGCCTTTATATTCTACTTTAAATTGTATTTTATTACCATGGTATTATTTGTGACACATGATATTTATGAGATTAATTTTCAATAAAGTAATTAAGGCCTGGCTCAAGAGAATTAAATAATTGTTAATTCCATCTCATTTGATCCCTATGGAACCAATCTCTGGTATTCACACCAGGAGAGGAATAGATGAGTCTCCATTTTAATAATGTGTATCACTTTAAGCAAAGCTATTTCATAAAATAGTTCATTCAGTAAGAAACCTAATTATTAGATGTTTGGATTTTAAATAATTTGTATATAGTGTTATATATCTCATTCAAAGTTATACAAATAGAAAAATAAGTATCAGTCAAGTAAACAGATCACAAAGGTGTGTTGATAGAAATAAATAAAGCATTCAAATTATTAACTCATTACACATGCTGTCTTGAGAACAAACTTTAGTAGAATTGGTTTTTAGAAAGAGTACATTAAGTTTTATTCAGAAAGTTCACAATAAACTCGGAATCCCTACCTTTTAAAAACCTTGTTTTAATTTACTCAACCATTTTTTATATAGAAGTAACTACTATGCTATGCAGTGATACCCCATGTCAAATTACGCCTGGAGAAAACATTTATGTCCAAGTTTATGTACACCGTTAAAATGTTTACTTCATGATGTTGAAGGATAGCAACAGCATCTTTTTGCTATAAAAATGCATTTAAAAGTACTAATTTCAGAATAAAATATTCATATACACAAATACAAGATATTATAAGAAAATATCTTGAAGATAAACCAATGAAAATAATTCCAGTAGAATCACAAATGGTGAGTGAAATGGGATGTGACTGAAATTTAAAAGGGAATAGCTTATTTTTATTTATTTATTTATTTATTTATTTTTAATTTTAGTTAGAAAGTTAAATTGAATCGGGTGACATTAATCAATAAGAGTACATAGGTTTCAGGTAAACACTTCTATAGCATTTGAGCTGTTGATTGTGTTGTGCACCCATCATCCAAAATCAAATCATTTTCCGTCACCTTACATTCATCTCTCTTGACTGCCCTCCTGCACAGCCACCTTCCCCTGGTAACCACTTCACTTTTATCTATGTTTATGAGTCTCACTTTTACGTACCACTTATGTGTGAAATTATATAGTTCTTTGCTTTTTCTGACTTACTTATTTCACTCAGTATAATGTTCTAAACCTCCATCCATGTTGTCATAAATGGCACTGTGTCATGATTTCTCATAGCTGAGTAGTATTCCATTATATCATATATATGTACCACATCTTCTTTATCCAATCCTTTATCAAAGGACACTTCGATTGTTTCCATGTCTTGGCCACTGTGAATAATGCTGTGATGAACATGGAGGTGCATGTGACTTTACGTACCAATGTTTTCAAGACTCTGGATAGATACCCAGTAAAGGGACCTCTGAGTCATAAAGTAGTACTTTTCTTAATTTTTTGAGGAACCACCATACTTTCTCCCATAATGACTACACCAGTTTACATTCCCACCATCAATGAATAAGTGTTCCTTTTTCTCTATAGCCTCTCCAATATTTGTTATTACCTGTATTATTGATAACAGCTGATTGAACAAGCGTGAGCTTATATCTCATTGAAGTTTTGATTTTTATTTCTTTGATAGCTAGTGAAGATGAGCATCTTTTCATTTTGTAATTATGGTGAAGCATATTCTTGCAGTTATTTTTTTACCTGTGCTGATGTTGTAAGATGTGTTTTGCCTTTCTCTCTTTTCATAATTAACAAATCTGTATTCAGGTTATTAGACAGTGTTTCAAAGTATTCTACTTTGTTCTGAATTACATTAGTATTGAGTATAAAGCAAGTTGATTTTAACAAATACTAGTTTTAATTTGTCAGTTTAGTATATAACGTATTATGTCCTAAAAAGCCAGTGCTCAATGAATGAATTCTCCAGCCTTGGATCTGTAATAGTGGAGGCCGGCATGGCTTGAGGCTTCTCATGTTGACATCCTAGCCAGTGATGGTGCTGATGTTTGTTATGGTTTCCTTTCTTAACCTTTAATTTCTGGTAGGTTTTTAATAAGCTTGTAAGCTTGTCAGAATAGCTTGCTATGACTCTTTCAAATCAATGTTTGATTGCCAGTACTTCAGCCACACAGAAATGGTTATACTTCAAAAAAGCCAAAAATAAGAAGATAGCTATAGAAACATGTGTTTTATGAGTTTAGTTTTATTGTGTTTGCTTTTCTGTTCACAAAAAATATATATATATCATGCTGCTCTTTTAAAGAGAAATAGAGCAATACTTTCTTATACCCACTATTTGGAGTGAAATATAGACAGATTTTGAACACATCAGGAGAATTTTATAGCACGATGATCTGTAACCGTAGGCTTTAATTGCCTAAGATAGAGGAAAATGAAGCTCCATCGCTTGACTTCAACAAACCTTCAATAAGCGCCTACTTCATTCCAAGAACTATAGAAAGAATTCAAAGATTTGTTTAAATGTTCATTAAGTACTTATGAGATGCCAGATACTGTGTTAACTTAGTAAAATGAATGGGTTATTTCACTTTAAAAAAAATAGAAGACTGGATAAAGAAGATGTGGCACATATACACCATGGTATACTATTCAGCCATAAAAAATGATGACATTGGATCATTTATAACAAAATGGTGGGATCTTGATAACATTATACGGAGTGAAATAAGTAAATCAGAAAAAAACAAGAACTGCAGGATTCCACACATTGGTGGGACATTAAAACGAGACTAAGAGACACGGACAAGAGTGTGGTGGTTACAGGGGGTGGGGGGAGAGAAGGAGAGAGAGGGGCACAAAGGAAACCAGTTAGAAGGTGACGGAGGACAATCTGACTTTGGGTGATGGGTATGCAACATAATTGAATGACAAGATAACCTGGACATGTTTTCTTTGAATATATGTACCCTGATTTATTGATATCACCCCATTAAAATTAATAAAAATAAAAAAATACCTGTTGATACATACTACTATTACCTGTATTTAAAAAGTGAGAACAGGCGCTGGCCAGTTGGCTTCAGGTTAGAGTGTCAGCCTGGCATATGGAAGTCCCAGGTTCAATTCCTTGCCAGGGAACACAGGAGGGGAGCTCATCTGTTCTCCACCCTTCCCTCTCTCCTTCCTCTCTGTCTCTCTCTTCCCCTCCTGCAACCAAGGCTCCATGGAGCAAAGTTGGCCCAGGAGCTGAGGATGGCTCAGGTGCTAGAATGGCTCTGGTTGCAATGGAGCAATGCCACAGATAGGCAGATCATTGCCCCCTTCATGGGCATGCCGGGTGGATCCCAGTTGGGTGCATGTGGGAATCTGTCTCTCTGCCTCCCCACTTCTTACTTCACAAAAATACAAAAAACAATTTAAGAAAAGTGAAAACAAAGCTTTGGTAGTTCAAATATCTTGCCTTAAATTCCTTAATGAGTGAGAAAGAGAGTTGACATCTGAAATCAGGCTGTGTGATTCCAAAGTCTGCAGCCATAATCTCAATGAACACTCTTTCCCTATGATTTAGTCCCGTGGTTACAGAGGCTAGGAATCTTAAAAGGACAGAAATTCCTCTGGATTTAGAGTATTGTATATTGCAGAATGAATAGGGCCACGAAGGGTTGGCACAAAGTAACCAAAAATCTGTTAATATAAGGTTGTATCTATTTCAGTTAATTTCACAGATTTTTTTTATTTCTAGATTTTTAAGAAAAAAGAATTGTAAGCCAAAATTTTATTTGTGGAAAGATTAGGTTTGGCCTAATCTAATAAAATCTGGATATGTGAATTGTCATGCACCTTCAATATGCATTAGAAGTCTACCAAATTTAATTCAGTTAGTGTTTTTTTACCACTTCTGATTAAAAATTAATAATGTGCCAGACACAGGGGAAACATCGATAAATAAGTCATTGTATCTACCTTCAGGCATTCACAATCTTGTATAAAAGACAGATAAATGAATGAATAATTGTAGTGCAAGACAGACCAATAAAGCTTCTATTCATGGTTCAAAAATGCCTTGGTAATTTAGGAGAAGAAGAGATTAATTTTGCGTACCTCAAATTAATAATGAAAATTATTTATTAATAATAAGAAACCTTTGCAAGGAAAGTTTGGAATCTTTACTATTTTGCTTAGAAATTTTGGCATAAGGAAAAAGAGCTAGTGCCCTTACACAGCTTACATTTTTCAAAAGGAGAGCTTTATAATTTGTTTATTGAATCACTATATTAAAACCTCAAAATGTGGAAAAGTCTCATTGAAATTCAGTGGTTGTTTCACAGGGAGGCCTTATAGAAGGTCTACATTTTATAACTAGGTTGTTTTCTGGCATTAGTAACAAAATATTCTGAATTATCTATTCCACTGTAGGAAGATATTTGGGACAATTACTAAATGATGAAATGTGACAATCTCTGTTTGATAAAAAAGCTCATCAATCACTTTCAGAGTCAAAAGTAAAACCAAAATTGTCTTTGTATAGGACCAGAATTCTAACCATGGCATTATCTATTTTTATGTATAATGCAAACTTTCACACAGACCACTTTTTCTAAAATAAGAAAAGGTAAAATCATGTAATATTTGCCTTTCTCTGACTGGCTTATTTCACTTAACATAATACTCTCAGAGCCACCAATTCTGTTCTAAAATGTAAGATTTCCTTCTTTTGTAGGCTGAGTAATATTCTATTGTAGAAATTTATACAGCTTTTTTTTTATTTACTCACCTAGTGATGGGAACTTGAGCTCCTTCCATATGTCAGCAATTGTTAACAACACAACCACGAATATATGGTGCATATAATTTTTTGAATTAGTGCTTCAGATATCTTCAGATATATTCACAAAAGTGAAATCATTATGTCATAAGGCAGTTTCATTTTTAAATTTTAGAGAAAACTCCATACTATTTTCCACAGTGGTTGCACCAATTTGAATTCCCACAAAGAGTGCATGAAGGTTCCCTTTTCTTTGCATCCTCACCAACACTTCTTTGCTGATTTATTGATGCTAGACATTTTGACAGATGTGAGATGAATCTGATGAACAGAATAAACAAGCCAACAAAATAGAGCTCGACTAAGAGATATAAAAAAACAGATCAACAGTTCTCAGAAGGAAAAGGGTGTTGGGAAGTTCTTTTAAAAAAGTGAAGAAGTGAAGGCATTAAACAAACAAAAGCAAAACAACATAGATACAGACAACAGTATGGTGATTACAAGAGGGGAAGGGAGGTGAGGGGAGACAGAGAGGGAAAGAAGAGATAAATGGTGATAGAAGGAAATGTGACACAAGGTGGCAAACACACAATACAATATCTAGATGATGTATTTATAAAGGTGTACATTTGAAAGCTGTGTACACTTATTAAGCAATGTCACCCTAATAGATTCAATAAAAAAATAACTAAAATGAGAAAAAAAATAAATAATTGTACTATCTAATTTGATCATTTATTCAATTATTAAACATTTGCTAAGCCTCTAATATATGCTAAATCCTATTACACACTAGAAAAAAAAGGTGAACATATCACTGCTAAATTTGTTTGGTTGATAGTTCAAAAATGTGAGTGTTTCTGTGTGTGTGTGTGCATGGGTGCAAGTGATATAAGTCTTAAAATGTAAAATGTTTTAGTCTCTGTCTCCAAAGAAACATAGATTTTTAACTGGCTTACTAAAATGAGCTAGGTTAATAATAGTTTTAAACTGAAAAAGAGGTACTAGTTTCAATGAGGATGGAGACAGTGATATGAGAGGATATAAGTAATGAAAAATTAATATTTTCTGCAATTAAATGCTTTCTGTTGTTATATCTCAAATTAATGATAAAAGAAGAAATTGTGGTGTCTGTTAATATATTGTGTGAGTGGCCCAAATTTCATTTGGGTCATGTTCCTGGGATCTGGAAAAACTTACTGGAGGTTAAGAATATAGTCAAATTGCAGGTTGAATTGTTTCTATAAGATTTTAATAGCCTGACCAGGTGGTGGCGCAGTGGATAGAGCATTGGACTGGGACACAGAGGACCCAGGTTCAAGACCCTGAGGTCACCAATTTGAACTTGGGCTCATCAGGTTTGAGCAAGGCTCATCAGCTTGAGCCTAAAGTCACTGGCTCAAGCAAGGGGTCACTCGGTCTGCTGTAGTCCCCTGGTCAAGGCACATATGAGAAATCAATCAATGGACAACTAAGGAACTGCAACAAAAAATTGATGTTTCTCATCTCTCTCCCTTCCTCTCTATCTGTCCCTCTCTCCCTCTCTCTGACTCTCTCTGTCTCTGCCACAAAAAGAAAAAAGAAAAAAAAGATATTAATAAATCTTTTTTTAAAAGATTATAATTAAAATTATTAATCTAAGTCATGTAATGTTTCCTTTCAATCATTGGCTATCTTGATTTATGTAATTTATTTCATTTGGGAAATCTTTCATACTTCTTACATTCCAGAATAACTTTTTTCACATTTAAGATGGGAAGTGCAAGGAAATTGTATATTAATTCCAAGGGAAACTCATGATCTTTATTGTTGTTTTTTTAAATCCTGGCTAATAAATTGTGTTATCTGCTTTGATTCAGTTTGAAGAGAAGAAATGAGAGTGCTAATGGCTTTTTATATAGTCAATTAATTACATTTGGGGCATATATTGGGAGGTTACTATAAATATCCTTGCTCCTACAAATTTTGTTTGGACTTAATGTACCAAATACCTTATTAATGTCACTGAAGAATCTGTAGCTCTGTTTTATCTCTGTGCATTCACTGTGGAATGCTAAGTTTGTTTCTGGTTCTTGAACATTAGCAGCTTTACAGAAAAATGTGTTTGATGTGATATATGAAGACGTCTAGCATTTTTGAAGATTATTCATAATTATGTTTGTTTCACCTAAGATTTAACAATACCAAGCCTTACTCTCCACTTATTTCTTTATACATTCAGAAACTGTCTTTAAAAAGCTGTCAAGGTTTCAATAACAGAATGATTAAGAGATTCTGCTTTCTCTGCTGAAGAGCTCGAAAAAAAGGAAAAGTCTCAGTAAAATGTTTCTTAGCACCTATTGTGTCTGTGTGCACTTTCTAGAACTGCAACGTGTTCCTATGTCTTAATGAATTCCAGTTGTTTTAAGACTGGAAGCTCCTTGAGAAGATGGGCTATCTCTTGTCTTTTTATCAAAACAGTGTGCCTGTTTTGATAAACAGTGTGCCTGTAATTTTCTCAGTTGGGTTATTTTGCATGAATAAATATTGAGAGATTTCTATGCTAACTACATGTTCTTACAATGTAAGTTCTGGAGAGAAATACCTTGTATTATTCATCTTTGAACTCGTGACATCTTTCAGAATGACTTGCACATAAAGATGTTCATGTTTCTAATTTGAAATGAGCACTTTTGACTATTAGATCACATACAGATGCAACAAGACTAGATTTCTATGAACTATCATTATAGTAATGACTAGATGAAGTAAAGTAATAATATGTTATATGCTGGGAAAATACTTTTCTTTTATAAATTCATGAGAAATACTATTTTTTTCTGATTTGCAAAAATCAGTTACCATTAGTTTCATACCTATGATAAAGAGATCTATTTATGAAGAGGCTAAAATTTGTTCCTTAATTTAAAACATTTAGGTCCTAAAGTATGCATTCATCTTTAATGACTTCACTAAAATCATCAGGTTACTTACCTTAAATTATGACAATTTTATTTGATTGTCCTAATTATAAAAGACAGCCTTTTATTCTAACTTTGCCTATAATAGCTGGATACCTATGACATTTTAAATAAATAAATTTACTTGAATAAAAAATATGCCACTAAATAATAATCTAAATAACTTTCAAATTAATTAAGCAGATACATATGACAGTTTTATATTAGCTATAAAACTTCTGATTTATACAAGTTTCTATATCTTCTCACTCACCTATTTAATATTATGACGGCATTAACATGGTGCAGAAACTTCAAGTTTGTTCTCAGATTTGTTTTTATTTAATTGTTCTATTTAGCAATATGCTTTTATTGTTGTTAAGTATCATTGCTTGGGCTCAAGAGACCCAATAATGCTGTTTATCATTTGTGTGGCTAAGTAGGTTAAACCTCATTTTTGTCATCCACAAAATGGGACTTATAATATTTATCCTTTAGAATTGACAAGGAATGTGTTTCTTAGCCCATGGTAGAGTATGTAGCCCTGGACAAAATGATCTGTCAGTCATCAGAACTATTGGGACACATTCCTTTACTTGCTTTCTTGTTCTAACACTTAGATATGACAAGCTTATCCCTTTAATAGTTTATACTTGGACTTCAGCTTTCGACTTTAGAGATACCATGATGAAGAGAAAATGTCTTCTAATTAATTTATATAATTATGTATTTATTAATAGTCATTGGTTGTCTACCTTCTTTCAAACAGGTTCTCCCCCTTCAAAAAGACTGCCTTTTTAGTTCCACTAAACCTCCATTCTATTCAGTCATAGGTGATATTTCCTCTAGTATCTTATTGTTAGCTTTTTTTTCCTTTTTCTAAACAGCTCTTGATTTTTCCCATCTGGTATATGTCTCAGTTGCTTATTGTTTCTAGGATGTATATTTTCATTGGTTTTTCAAAATCAGCCTTGAATGGATATTTTTATATTGTCTACCCAGAAAAATATTCCAGTTTTAACTGATGTAAGTTTAGGAAACAAACAAATAACATAGCAAAATAAAATAAAAGTGCTAGATTTTAAATATATTAAATCTTGAATGATCTTGCACTGCATTCTGTTCTAACATTCATTATATAGAAGACTAGATTAGATTAGTGAAGAGGATATGATAATAATGTCCTTACCTTGCAGAAATTATGTTGTGAGTCAAAAATAAGTAATCAATCAAGTAAGTAAAATATTTGTTGAGCCATTTTACTTGACTTTGTGTAGTACTAACTCTATTTGACTATTTAAAGTATTGATATTTATTATATATACTTAAAAATCACCTAAATTGTAAAAAAGGCAGCAAAAAATATATAAATTTTATAAAATAAATACAATATATTAAATGGATTACTATGTGATTTTATTTGAAACTTTCAATCAAATGCACTATCTAAACAGCAATCAATTAAAACTCCTTTCAAATATAAAAAAGAGAGGAAAATAGAGAGTGTATTTTGTTTGTGACTTATTTAAGATGTAGTTTATCTTTGAGTCTGTAAAAAGACAAACATTATATTTTGAACCATGGATTTGCATATTTTAGCGACTAGAAAGAAATGGGAATTCTTAGTGCTGTATATACTACAAATCAGATTATTTTGAGCAGTCAGAGACAATTTAATTGCAAACATATTAAGGAAAGATATGCCTGTTCTTATATTTAAGGAGTGAAACAAATTTCTATCTAACCATTTAAATACCTCATAATGAATAAAAACAAGTTAAATGATCAATACTAAATGATCATAAAATACCTTAAAAATCCTAGGCGGTTTTTAAAGTGTTAGTAACATTCTAGTACAGAATTACAACTAATTAAGAACTGCAGTGGCCTGACCAGGCAGTGGCGCAGTGGATAGAGCGTCGGACTGGGATGTGGAAGGACCCAGTTCGAGACCCAGGGGTTGCCAGCTTGAGTGCGGGCTCATCTGGCTTGAGCAAAAAAAAGCTCACCAGCTTGAACCCAAGGTCACTGACTCGAGCGGGGGTTTACTCATAGTCTGCTGAAGGCCCGCGGTCAAGGCACATATGAGAAAGCAATCAATGAACAACTAAGGTGTCACAACGAAAAATTGATGATTGATGCTTCTCATCTTTCTTCGTTCCTGTCTGTCTGTCCCTATCTATCCCTCTATCTGACTCTCTCTCTGTCCCTGTAAAAAATTTAAAAAAAAATTTAAAAAACTGCAGTGTTTTTAGTAAAATTGTATTCCTTTATCTTATATGGGTTAATTTAGTTAAATAATCTTATTAATTCCATTGCTCAAAAAGGGGGAAAATAGTAACAATATTTTTTATTTTACTAATTTTTATTATAAACCAAAAGACCATTTTATAATTTGGTATTATGATATTTTCCTCAGGTTTTAACCTAGTTTGTAGTCAGCTCTTACTAAACTAGTGTTGGGTATCTGCTTTTGAGATACAAGTTCTTTTTTTTTTCAATAGATGCAAAATAATTAGCCAAAATTTAATCTGGTCATAAAAAATTCTTACAAAAAATAAGAATGATGTTCTTAATTCGAAAGTGTGTCCACCAAAATCCTATAGACAGATACAAGTTCTTTATTCTACATTGCTAAGTTGTGTGAAGCTTCAGAGGCTTTAACTGGTTTGATCCAAATAATAATTTAGGTAACACATATATGCCAAATATATAGTCTTTGGAGAACATAAATAATTTGCCCACAGACTAATTTATTTGTTTAAGAGTATCTCTGGTGTAAAATATGAATTAAGCCTCCCCAAGACAGTATTCACTGAAAGAAAATAAGACATGGAAAAAGTATTTTCAACTACAGAAAGAAAAATAGCTCTGATATTACTTGAAAGAAGTTATTTCTGTCATTGCATTTCAGTCCCATTTTCAAAGATAGACCAGAATGTTACTTTGTACACCATTCACTAAGGACCTATTAATGTCAACTCATCTGAAAGTGATTAGAATTTTCCAAGAAAAAGCCATATCTATGCCCATTTTTATAAGAGAGGGAATATTGGTTATTTTGAATATAGAAAAGTTACACTGACTTGGGCATCTTAGTCAATAGCATCTTGTTATATAGCTGGTGGGTCTGCTATCATAAAAAACTGTTAACTCTCTCATAAGACAATGCAGGAAGTCTTGAAATTTAATTTTAATTTTAATATTTATTTTATTTTACTTTATTTTTTGACAGAGACAGAGAGTCAGAGAGAGAGACAGATAGGGACAGACATACAGGAAGGGAGAGAGATGAGAAGCATCAATTCATCATTGTGGAACCTTAATTGTTCCTTGATTGCTTTCTCTTATGTGCCTTGATGGGTGGGAGGATTACAGCAGAGCGGGCTACCACTTGCTCAAGCCAGCAACCTTGGGTTCAAGCCAGCAACCATGGGGTCATGTCTATGATCCTGTGCTCAAGCCAGTGACCTCACACTCAAGCTGGTGAGCCGTGCTCAAGCCTGTGACCTTAGGGTTTCCAACCTGGGTGCTTCATGTCCCAGTCCGATACTCTCTCTACTGTGACACCTCTTGGTCAGGCTAATTTCTATTTCTTTAACTTAGACCACTAGAGGTTTATTTAGTGCTTGCCATTTTGTTAAACAATTTTTTTAAAAAACTTATATGTTATGTAGGCTATGGCTTTTTAAAAAATATTATTTATCTTTGATTTTTCAAACTTATGCTTTTGTTTCCTAACTATGAAGATATTATCAATTTTATATTTTAAACTTTGGAGGTTGCAATGTAATTTTTCAAAATGCATGTAACAATTCTAAAAGGGGATTGTTAATATTTTATTAAATTCCCAATTATTGGTTTCATTGCTTTAGTTGACCTCTCTCAGAAGAAGATAAAGCAAACAGTATGAAAATAACTGATAACTAGATCTTTTTCTCCCTCTTGAGATTACTAGTTTCTGTGAAATGCACTAGTAATAGTTTCACAATGATTGCTTTGTCAGCACAACTTCATTGAACACTTTCCACCTTCTTTCCCCTGATTTCTCCACCCACTTAGGTCTGTGTTTGGAGTTCTGACAATCTCTTATTAGTTCCAGAGTAGAGCTTAGGAAAGCGAATAAGGGTTTACATTACAGCTCTGACAGCTGGCAGTAAACTTTAATGGAGAGCAATTGTAGAGAGAAGTATAAGTTTTGATAATATTTGATGAAAGTGCTCTTAAAGCAAGAACTACATATTTGGAAAGGATCTTATGACTAGGAAGATTGTTTGTATGATCTGCTGTTCTCACATCTCATCTTCTAGGATGTGGACTAACATCCTATTGGCAGATAACTCTATAATCACTTAGGGATGCCTTTTTTTTTTTACAGAGACAGAGAGAGAGAGTCAGAGAGAGGGATAGATAGAGACAGACAGACAGGAACAGAGAGAGATGAGAAGCATCAATCATTAGTTTTTCGTTGCGCATTGCGACACCTTAGTTGTTCATTGATTGCTTTCTCATATGTGTCTTGACCATGGGCCCTCAGCAGACCAAGTAACACCTTACTCAAGCCAGCGACCTTGGGTTCAAGCTGGTGAGCTTTGCTCAAGCCAGATAAGCCCGCGCTCAAGCTGGAGATCTCGGAGTCTCGAACCTGGGTCCTCCACATCCCAAGTCCGACGCTCTATCCACTGTGCCACCGCCTGGTCAGGCAGGAATGCCTTCTTTAGGGAACAAAATCCATGATGGTAAAAAACAGTATGTATCATACACTTTGATCAATTTGTGATGTACTACTGTTTTGATAGTCGCGTAGCTGTTGAGTGCCCTTGAGACACATGATCACAATGCAAATTTCTAGATTTTTCTCTGTTAATTGAGACCCAAGGATCCCAAGGATGATTCAGGATCATGAAAGTAATAACCCTGATGTTGTCAGCCACAGACTTTTATATGATTTATATATATATATATATACACACACACTATATCTATATATATAATATATAGATATAATGACTTCTAATAGTAAATGACCTGAATGTATGCATTCCTGAATTCTCTGTGCAGTGGTCAGTTACAGTGTTGCAAAGGTAGGACATGAATGCTGTTATTGAGAACAACTGTTGCTTTTTGATATGAAGACTCATTTTCAACAAGAAAAGACAATGCATATATGCTATAGAATGAAGGGATATGACTCTTAAATTAATGCATAAAACATGTAAAATTAAGTGAAACTAAGACACTAATCTGTATATGTAATTGATTGGAAAGAGACATTTTTTTCTTCTCTGGTACTTATTAGAAAAAAATCTATATTTCAGAGATTTGGATCTGTTTGTTGTCTATCTAGTGTCATGAAGATGGAATGTTATAATCTATCAATCAGAATGTGTAAAAGTATTATGGCATACAGAATGATTGATATGTTGAATTGGGAAAAAGGAGAATACAGTTTTTGCTCCCAAGCATCTTATATTCTAAAGGAAATATGAACTGAATTAGTGTTAAATGAAAGAAAGCACGATATTCATTTTTAAATTAATTTTAATGGGGTGACATTGATAAATCAGTGTACATATGTTTAGAGAAAACATCTCCAGATTATTTTGACATTTGATTATGTTGCATACCCCTCCCTCAAAGTCAAATTGTCTTCTGTCACCTTCTATCTGGTTTTCTTTGTGCTCCTACCCTCCCCATCTCCTCCCTTTCCTTCCTCCACCCCCCCTGTTACCATCACATTCTTGTCCATGTGTCTGAGTCTCATTTTTATGTCCCATCTATGTATGGAATCATATAGTTCTTAGTTTTTTCTGATTTACTTATTTCACTCAATATAACGTTATGAAGTCCATTCATGTTATTGTAAATGATGATCTGATGTCATCATTTCTTATGGCTGAGTAGTATTCCATAGAATATATGTACCAAAGAAAGCACAATATTCTTAAGGAAAACATGCCACTAAGAGGTCAGAAATGGAGAGTTTTCAAAATCTATGCAGATTGGTATTCTATCCTTATTCATTATTGTCAACGAAAACATAATAAGTGCCTACTACACCATTATCTATTGGAAATGTGGCACTTACCAAAACAGAATAATTTCTCTGCCCTCAAGGAACTTAGTTTTAGTGGAAATATCAAGATATCAAATTCCAACGCAAATTCTTTCAGTGTACCACCCACAGAATTTTATAGCTAATAGTAATGTTCTCAACCCCAGTGAGATTGCCCTCAAGGGATATTTGGCAATGTTTGAAGAGATTTTTGGTTGTCACTGCTGAAAGAGGTGATTGCTACTGGTATCTAATGTGTAGATGCCAGAACTGTTGTCAATAACCCTACAGTGCACAAAGTGGCCTCCACAACATAAAACTCACCAGTCAAACAGATCAATAATGTCAAGGTGGAGAAACCCCGCTCTAGAACCATCCCTTATTTTATAGAGATAGAAATTTAGGCTAAATGATCAATGATACATTAGTGGAGCTAAAACTGAAGCCCTAGCTAAAGCATCTTACATGTGCACCAGAGGACTCATTCTTTCTGGGATTTACTTAGAAATTTCTATGAGTTTTGAAAGCATATGAATCTGACTACCTATTTAGATCATTGGAACTTGACACCTATGCAAAAAACAAACAAACAACAAAACCAACCAAGATTCTTTACCTGGAAGAAAATAAAGATTTCAGGAATGTTGACTGGAAGGTGGATATTTGAAAAGGAGGAAAGAATATTACTTGGGAGAGCTGGACAAAGTGATTGGCATTCAGTGGCTCGACTTTAGTAGTTGAACAACATAGAATGTGAGCAGAGTAATAAAAGAGATATCAATGAGAAAGCATTTGCAGATTGAGGGCGTTTCCCTATGCAAACAGTTCAAACAGCTGCTATGGAGTTAGTTCCCTGTTAGGGTACTCTGAAGTGTTGACAGGAAATCAAATCTGACATGTGACTCTCTTTTTTTTAGTAATGTGATACTAATGCAAAGATGACAGGTAGATGTGGTTATATTACATGACATATTGTATTAATTGTCTTTGTATAAAAAGTTCCTGTGCTTCTAGTTCTCGGACTGTTTCCTCTTTGAAAATTAGAACAGCGCCTCAACATCAGCTGTTTCTTTTTAAAAATAGCCATTTCTGTCCTCTGACACGTAACTGAGCCTGGCAGTTCATTTAATCCTCCCAATGACCTACGAGGAAGGTGTCATCATATCCCCGTTTCCCATGAGAGGGAGGTGGAGGTTAAAGAATTTGGACAATTGTCTGAAGTTACCGCTGGTAAGATGTGGAACTAGAATTTGAAGGCAGAGCACTTGTATGTGAGGAAGGCTCACTCAGCCCCCCTAATGTCGAGGGCCAGGTAATGAGGAACCTGAGGCCTCCCTGCCTGGGTTTTCAGGAATATCCTGTGCAGGTCAGGGTTGTACTTATGGCAAAAATGCTTTTGAAGATGTTATTTAATTCTTTCTGCCTTGTCTTCTCTCTGAGCTTGACCTTAGACATTAGCTCTGGCCGCAGTGAAAAGAGTAGATATATTTCTTGAGCTTTATTTTTATTCTTTGTAATTGATTTGTGTTATGGTCCTAGTATCTTGTTTGTATTCCCCATAAAAGTTCACAGAATTATGTTTCATCTTACATCCAACAAACAGGTATGCCCTTGCAACACACCTTTTGATACTAAACTCACGATTTAATTTTTTTTCCTTTTGTATTTGCACTGTGTTCTATAATTACCTTTAAAAAAGAATTTTACAGTAATTTATTCCATCTTGAAATGTGGGTATCTTGTCTCAAAAATGTAAAGTGCCATTTATTTATTGCCTAGTGTGTTCCCAGTGATTAACAAACCACATAATCCTCAGAAACCCTTACCAGATAAATATTATTAGCAATATTTTACCAGGTGTTGGTCAAATAAGTTTGTAAATATGATATATGTTTGCTCACTTACAGTTTGCATTGGGTGTAGGGGACAGGCTGTAAGCAGGCAGGGACCTTATAGCCTAAGGCTTAGTTTTAAGAGTAAGCCTTTCCCACCCTTTTAATACTAAAGCATTTCCCCACACCCTTTACTGTTGCATGATGGGGGGTGGTGCACTCTTATGAGGAATCTCATTTTGCCTCAGATAAGTGACTATGTATCAGAGACTTCCTTGTTTGTATATTGGATTAAAGGTTAAGATTTTTACACTATAAAATGAGGAAGATGAGCCCATGCTGGAGGAGAGCAGAGAAAGGCCACATGGAGGAGAGGAGAAGCAGACAAGATGGTGGAGTGCTGAAGGAGAAGCCAGTTTGTGCAGAGTTTGTACAGAGAGGAGGAGATGGGGAACAGAGGTGAATAAGACTGGTGAGGTAGAAACCTTTGATTCTAGGAAACTCGGATAAGTCAGTGGCTTTGGGAGCTCTGAATGGAAAGGGAAGTGTGTATTTCTTGCCCGCCAGGTGCAAGCTAAGATTAAAGCTAATGGCCCAACAGTTCTTGGCTCCGTTGTTTCATTACTGTCTGTCCCAATCAAACCTGAACCTGCATGGGCCAGGTGGCTATGATGGTGGCCGTGGCTACTGGCTTTATACCAGGGCATGGCTAAGAGAATTTACTATACATAATTTGCCCCGTGTCACAATGCCAGCATATAAATTTGGGTCTGTCTAATTCTGAAACTCAATACTTCTGTAATATAAGTTCTTATTTTTCATTTAAGGATGCTTTTGCAAGCCACTACAATGTGAAAAACTGCAAGTTCTTGCTGCCAAAGGGGTGGCTGAAGAATCTAGTTATTGATGTTGGGATAAAAAAGATCGATAATAGTTGTTTATAATGGCAAGAACTTCATATTCATTTACATAACACCTTTTTTCAACTTAGATTTGCGTAAAACTAAATACAAAGAGGTTCTAACAGGCTCTCTCCGGCCTTTATTTTCTGGCCATGTGGAACTGAGTCACGCCTCTAATTACCTTTGCATCTCTCTCCATTGCTCCTGCTGTTGCTGAGGACATGATTGATAGGAGATGATGGCAAGTTGGGAGCATAGTCTCAAAAAGACACTTGCTAGGTGCCCAATGTGTATGTTTGCACAATATGCTTCATTATTAGCTTGACAGATCTCCAAGTGACAGATTGGAAATGAATTTTGGGAATGGCCAACATATCTGCCACACTTACTAAGTTTTTTGAAAGCTTGTAAACACTGCTATGTATAAAACTGTACATAGTAAATATACATGCTTATAAGCACGCACATGTATATATGGGTATAAGTGTGTATTTATATAAACCTAGGTAACCTAATGTATATATGTATACATGTTACATATGTTATACACATTAGCATGTATACACATTTAATTATAATAGCATGTACTTATAGATGGACTTAAAAATCTTTATTATTTCTGCTTTAATTTTATTATTTCCTTCTTTCTGCTTATTTGGGTTTTCTTTGTTTCTTTTTTTTTTTTTTTTTTTTTTTTTTCATTTTTCTGAAGCTGGAAACAGGGAGAGACAGTCAGACAGACTCCCGCATGCGCCCGACCGGGATCCACCCGGCCCGCCCACCAGGGGCGGTGCTCTGCCCCCCAGGGGGCGATGCTCTGCCCATCCTGGCCGTCGCCATATTGCGACCAGAGCCACTCTAGCGCCTGAGGCAGAGGCCACAGAGCCATGCCCAGCGCCCGGGCCATCTCTGCTCCAATGGAGCCTTGGCTGCGGGAGGGGAAGAGAGAGACAGAGAGGAAAGCGCGGCGGAGGGGTGGAGAAGCAAATGTGCGCTTCTCCTGTGTGCCCTGGCCGGGAATCGAACCCGGGTTCTCCGCACGCTAGGCCGACGCTCTACCGCTGAGCCAACCGGCCAGGGCTGTTTCTCTTTTTGTAATTTCTTTAAGTGTAAATTTAGATTGGTTATTTGGATGAAAAGGGAAAGGGAAATTTTGTTAACAATATTATGATAAATTTATGCTATAACAGATGATTACTTGAATTACTGGGGCAATCATATTGTAAAGTATAAAAATATTGAATCATTGTAATGTAGACTTAAAACTAATAAACCAGTATTAGATTTTTAACCAAATATAAAATTATCTTTATTTCTTTAAAAAAAATTAAGAAGAGAGAAGTGTAAGATATTTTTCCCTGCCGAGGAAGAAGGAAGGGGCATAGCCAAGAAGTGTGGAAGAGCAAAAGCTTTATTTAGTACAGCACATCCCGCCTGATGAGGTTCTCTGGTCCTGGGGGACAGAGGTCAGGGAAGTCACATAGGGTGACCCGCGTGGGGGATATTTAAAGGATCTCTAAGGTGGTTGAGCCAATATGACGTGGTGAAATCTCACTGGCTGGCAGACAGTTGCTCTTTTCCAAAGGACTCCTGGGAAGTTTCTTTTGGTGCGCCTGGGTGTGGGTGGTCCTAGCCAGTTTCCGGGTCTGGATTCTTCATGTGACTTTCCCCCATTGCTGACCACCCTACAAGAAGTAACAAAATATCAAACAACTTTAATGTTTGGCTGTGTCATGCTGTTGGTCAAATAAGTTCGTAAATATATGTTTATTTATTGCATTGGATATGTGGGCCAGGCTGTAAGCAGGCAGGGTCGTTATAGCCTAAGGCTGAGTTTTAAGACTAAGCCTTTCCCTCCCTTCTGAAACTAAGATCTTCTCAAAGTTAAGCTTTTCCCCACACCCTTGACTGTTGCATGATGTGGGGTGATGCACTGTTATGAGGAATCCCATTTATGCCTCAGATAAGTGACTTTATATCAGAGACTTCCTTATTTGTATATTGGATTAAAGGTTTTGATTGCTACACTACAAAATGAGGGAAGACCTGGAGCTTGCTCTTTTGGTTTCTGCTATCAGTATTGCAGTGGCCTCCCTGATCCCTTGCCTTCTATGGGGAAAGCAGGTTTTCTACTTTTCCCTTGGCTTCTCTTGTGGCTTGCCTGTCTTGGTCAGACACCAATAAACAGAATGGCCCACCATCCTCTGACTCCACTATTTTTTTTCCCTTTCTGAAGCTGGAAACTGGGAGAGACAGTCAGACAGACTCCCGCATGTGCCCTACCGGGATCCACCAGGCACGCCCACCAGGGGCAATGCTCTGCCCACCAGGGGGCGATGCTCTGCCCCTCCGGGGCGTTGCTCTGCCACGACCAGAGCCACTCTAGCGCCTGGGGCAGAGGCCAAGGAGCCATCCCCAGCGCCTGGGTCATCTTTGCTCCAATGGAGCCTTGGCTGCGGGAGGGGAAGAGAGAGTCAGAGAGGAAGGAGGGGGGCAGGGTGGAGAAGCAAATGGGCGCCTTTCCTATGTGCCCTGGCCGGGAATCGAACCCGGTCCCCCGCAGGCCAGGCCGACGCTCTACCGCTGAGCCAACCAACCAGGGCTCCACTATTTTTTTACTGTCTGCCCAAATTCAATGGGAAGCTGCATGTGAATGGCCACGATGGCGGCCCCTGGCCATACACATGCATTCTTACATTTTTGTTTCTTCTAAAGTTAATAAGCATAATATTTATGTAAAGCCAGTAGCCAAGGCCACCATTACAGCCGCCTGGCCAATGCAGGTTTCCATTTGATTCAGACAGTCGGTAATGAGACAACAGAGCCAAAAACTGGTGGGCCATTAGCTTTAATCCTAGCTTGCACCTGGCGGGCAAATAAAAACACACACAGCGTTCCAAAAGCCACTCATTCAGTGCTCACAAAGCTACTGACTTATCCAAGTTTCCTAGAATCAAAGGTTTCTAGCTCACTAGCCTTATTCACCTCTGTTCCCCATCTCCTTCTCTGCACAAACTCTGCACAAACTGGCTTCTCCTTCAGCCTTCCTTCATCTTGGCTGCTTCTCCTGGCCTCCTCCATGTGGCCTTTCTCTGCTCTCTCCTCTAATGCTAATCTCAGGAACTGAGACAGCAAGCTCCCGGTCTGCCGAACTTTATAGTGTAGAAATCAAAACCTTTAATCCAATATACAAAATAGGTAAGTCTCTGATACAAAGTCACTTATCTGAGGCATGATGGGATTCCTCATGAGAGTGCACCACCCACATCATGTAACAGTCAAGGGTGTGGGCCAAAGCTTAGTTTTAAAACTAAGCCTTAGGCTATAATAACTTTGCCAGCTTACAGCCTGTCTCCCACACACAATGCATACTGTAAGCAAGCAAACATATATATCATATTTACAAACTTATTTGACCTACAATTTATAACTCTCAAAATTTGGAGAGATAACACATACTAATAAATCTTTATACTTTTTCATGTAAGTAAGATGGCATAAAATCTATATATTTTTTAAACTACTGATCTGGCTGTTCTACATAAGAATCATTTATGAAACTATTCTTTCTTTCAAAATGTTATTAATGTTACAGATTACAAATTTTGGGGTTGATAAAAAATTTTTTTAGCTTTTCAATCTTTCTAGGATATAAGGGCTTGTATAAAGCAACCATTTTATTAATATAGTAAAAACCTTTTAAAAATGTTGTGGTTCATGAACAGATAATTTGCTAGGGCTTTTACTGTTTAGTGACAAGATATATACTGCTTCCTATCTGAATCTGTGTAACAATGATGGCTGGGATAGTGGTGTTCTATTAGTACTTCAGTGCAGTGCTACTGGGAGAGGGGAGCCAGAAGTGAAAGCAGAGTGTATCTTTCATAAGGTTGATGGTTGATCTTATTAATGATGAAAAGGAAATGAGAAAATGCATCGGCTTGCTTTTTAAGCACAGTAGGTAAAGTTTATTGAGCTGCCATACAGAAATTTAAACATTGTTCATTTTGGCTGGTAGCCAAGGTCACGCCGTAAACTTCAAACAAGGGTCAGCGTTTGCAGAGGAATTGTCAGCTTTCCGTGTGCAGGATGGTTTCTGTACATTCTTAGTCCAATAATAACCTGAGAGTTTCCCAAAAATGTTGGTGAGATTACATTTACTTGCCATAACTTGAGATACATGTACCTTCACCATAAAGAATCAATATAATTCTTGATCATAAAATGATTTGATACATTTAGTTCTTGTTTTTTTATCATTTTATTATAATATTGTATGTCTATAAGTAAATTTGGTGCTGTATGTCTTGCCATATAATATCATCTAAGAGCTAGAGTTAAGAGAGAACCATAAATTATGGCACTAAAATATTGGTACTAAATTGTTTTTAAAATGAATTTTTTTAAAAAAGTTTGTTATGGCTATAGATTCTGGTCTTCCAAAGATTAATAGCTTCTTATTTCTTCATAAATCTTTTCAGAATATAGTTAAAAATCTTTACATAATAGATGCATCTTTTGTGTGACTATTGACAACTTTATTAATATGTTTCTTTATTAACAATGCACTATTTTGATATACAGCAGGTAAATAAAACAACAGAAAAATGTAGGGAACTTTCTCAAACATAGGCACATCTGTTGGAGATAGAAGAACATAAACTCAGGGATTTGTTATCCCTACACCTTTTATTATTTAAGAGAAATATAGCATTTCTTTTTCCTACACAGATATTTCCTCATAAAAAACTATTTAAAATTAAACTTCATGAACTACAGACACAATTTAAATGTTTATTTGATCAACTTACTGATTGACCAGAAAATTAAAATTTTGAGACCTTCAATTGGGCAGATGAATTGGAACTGTTAATTAATAATGAAATAAAACAAATTCTACTATTTTAGTTAATGCATGTTTGCCTATACCAGCTCGGCTTCTACATTTGATAACTTCTTTTTTGAAAAAGAAAGGTAACAAAGGTAAGTAAACAAAAATTAATTGTTTTGCCTGACCTGTGGTGGTGAAGTGGGATAAAGTGTTGACCTGGAACTCTGAGGTCGCCTGTTCGATACCCTGGGTTTGCCTGGTCAAGGCACATATGGGAGTTGATGCTTCCTGCTCCTCCCCTTTCTCTCTCTCTCTTTTTTTCTCTCTCTCTCTCCTCTCTAAAAATTTAATTAAAAAATCTTAAAAAAAATAATCGTCTTAATTTCTGAAGAATAAAGAATACTAGAAATAGACCTTAGTTTATAGTAAAGATAAAGATACATTTATAAAGCCTATACATTCTAAATAGTCTTTAAATGTTGAAGGAGTAGACAATAAAAATTGTTGCTCAATTACTCATAAACAAATATGGAAGTCTTTGTGGTTTGCAAGATTACTTCTATAGTTTAAAGCAAAAGAAAAATAATTAAATTAAATTAGAAAATGAATGGATTTCTTTTAAAAAATGTAAGTTGAAGATGAAAAAATTTGGAAACTTTCAAGTTTTCTACTGCTGAAATTATTTATTCTGGAGTATTTATTTTAAGATGTAAAGTTTTGAAGGACCATAACTAGGAAATTACATTTTGTTTGCTGTTGTTGTCTATTTGCAGGACATTTGTGTGGCATGATTATATGCTGCAGCTTAGATAACTGTAATGATAAGAAAAAAATGCCTTTATATTTTATGTCTAAGAAACTCAATAGAAACATTCTGTAAACCTCAGAGGACACTCTATACTTCCCTAAAGACTTCTGGTATGTTCACAACAATTTTCTAAAAGTACGCTGGATTCAAAAGTAGACTAAATGGTCCTTTACCTATTTTTTATTTGCATTGTTTTTTGGTAGTTTTTTTGGAGTTGAGTTTTATAAGTTCTTTATAAATTTTGGATTAAACCCCTTATAAGATGTATTGGTAAATAAAATGGTCAAAAGACTTGAATTGACAATTCTCCAAAGGTAACATACAGATGGCTAATAGACATATGAAAAGATGTTCAATGTTACTAAATATCAGAGAAATGCAAATCAAAACCACAATGACATATCACCTTACATTATCAGAATGACTAACCTCAAGAAATCAACAAAAATTCTTAGTGAGAATGTGGAGAAAAAAGAACCCTTGTGCACTGTTGGTAAGAATGCAGATTGCTGCAACCACTGTGGAAAGCACTGTGAAATTACTTCAAAAAATTAAAAATAGAAATGCCTTATGACCCAGTGATTCCACTTTTGGGAATATATTCCAAGAACTCGAAACACTAATTTGAAAGAACATATACCTTAGTTCATTGCAGAATTATTTAAAATAAGCAAGATTTGGAAGCTTTCCAACTGTCTATTAGTAGATGAGTGGATAAAACAAGTGAACAGGCCCTGGCCGGTTGGCTCAGTGGTAGAGCGTTGGCCTGGCCTGCAGGAGTCCCGGGTTCGATTCCCAGCCAGGGCACACAGGAGAAGCACCCATCTGCTTCACCCCTCCCCCTTTCCTTCCTCTCTGTTTCTCTCTTCCCCTCCCGCAGCCGAGGCTCCATTGGAGCAAAAAAGTTGGCCCAGGCGCTGAGGATGGCTCTATGGCCTCTGCCTCAGGCACTAGAATGGCTCTGGTTGCAACAGAGCAACAGCCCAGATGAGCAGAGCATCGCCCCCTGGTGGGCGTGCCAGGTGGATCCCGGTCGGGCGCATGCGGGAGTCTGTCTGACTGCCTCACCGTTTCCAACTTCAGAAAAATACAAAAAAAAAAAAAGAAAACAAAAAAAAAAAACAAGCAAACACACAATCAAAAAACCCTGTGGTACATTTACACAATTAAATACAAACTGGCTGAAAAAAGAAAGGAATCTTAGCCATTGTAATAGCACAGATGGACATGGGGGGCACTAAGCTAAAGAAAATAAGCCTGTCAGAGAAAGATACAGTAAGTACCATAGAATGTCACTCCTCCTACATGGGAGCTAAGGAACAGAACGAACTAACAAGCCAAATAGAAATAGACTCATGGTTAGAGAACAGGCTGACAGCTGTGGTGGCTGGGGAATTGGAGGCCTAGGTGGGGGTGTGGAAGGATTGAGCAAAAGAGAAAAAAGGGAGGAAACCTCATGGGTGTGGACAACAGTTTGGTGATCACCGGATGCGAAGGAAGTGGTGTGAGAAGCGGGAGGAGGACGTGGGGCGGATACATGGTGGCGGAAGGAGATTTGACGTGGGGTGATTGACACACAGTACAGTGTACTGGGGAAGTGTTGTGGAATCGTGCACCTGAAACCTGTATAATTTTCCTAACTAGTGTCAACACAGTAAATTCAATAGAAAGAAAAAAAAAAAGAAAATAAACTAGATGGAACTGTTACATGTTCTACCAATTGTAAAATTTTACAGATCTTGCTCATTCACATATTTTTATATTTCCTTTAGCTTAATAGTTATGATGTTCTTTGTACTGATACCAGTTTGTAAAATTAGGTCATGATTTCCTAGATTCCAAGGAAGATGCATTTTTTTTTGGGGGGGGGGCAAAATTTTATAGGAAACTTTGCTAATTGTTAAGCTAGGAATTCAGGGTGTCAAATATGTCACCTAGATGCTCCCCAGTTCTGTACAGGGGATTTTTTTATTCTTATAGCAATACCAAGGCCCCAGGCAGTGCTAACCTCATTTAGGACACATAACTTGCTGGCAAATTCAGTTACAAAGCTAATAGGAGAAGAAAATTTAAGAGTTGAAAAAGGGGTAAAGAGTACATACGGTGAGTTTGGTAAACATCACAATTGCCAACCTGGGTATAGGATGAGACCTGCAAGGGCTTTGATATCTTACACAAGGGTTTAAATTACATTTGTCTGGGGTCTTGTAGGGCCACAGTGCTCCATGCATGAGTAAAACCCTGAGTACATCTCAGGGCTGAGAAGTGCAGAAAGCAAGCAGAAATATTCATAATTGTGTGAACTCAAGGTTTCAATAAATGTTTACATTACCTTCTCTCTCTCTGTAATTAAAGAATTCAGGGAGTAAATATTTTACAATGTTTTTTTTTTCACATAAAACAATGGTAAGAAGCATTGTTGATTTAATCAGGATAAATGGTATAAATAAGTGGGTCTGGATTTTATCTTGGCAGTCCTTCTTAATCATTATATAACTCTGGGCAAAGTAATAACCACTCTGGGTCCATTTCCTCACATATAAATTTGAGATAACAAGAGATTCAATAACATCTCTTTTGTAGTATTGTTGAGAGAATAAAGTGAGATAATGTTCATGAAAAAACAAATTGTGTGCTGTTTAGTTAAATACTACATATTTTGTTTGCTTTTATTTGATATATAATAAATCTTCGGGTCTCTGGATTCCTGAAATGTCCAAAAAAAAGTGTTTTGTGGATAGCTAGCTGACTTTCCCTCATAACTGAGTCTTTATTCTTAAGATAAAATCTAACACTTATTTTGTACTACTATGTTCCAGGACCTGCGTTGAACATTTAATGTACAATATTTCCATACTCTAAATTAAAAGATTTTCGATTATAATTTATTTAGAACCTAGACTAACATGAATGGGTAGTTTTTTCAGCAACAAATAACAATACTTGGCTAGGTAACTGGTTTTGATAGTCTGACTAAATGGCTCAGGCTTATTATTATTATTATTATTTTAATAAGGCAAGGCATGCTATACCATTCTAAATATTTTTTTTTTATTTTGAAATACCTTGTTATGACAGTATTTTTTCTTTATCACATGGAAAACCAGTTTATATTCTGGGCCAAATAATTAGCTACTTTGCAAAATTCTTGAAGTGTGAAGCTCAAGCATAATTATGGAGAATTAATTACGTTTAAATCCCTGAGACGCATTTCATTGTACAAGATTGTGTGAGAGGAAGCCCCAGAAATAAGTGTGGCACTTTGTAGATAGGTGTGAAGGAAAGCAGAGGATAGATGATAGGGCAGAGAGTGGGAGAGTGACAAGAGTACAACCATGTTACATAATAAACTTGGTTTTAAATGATCTAGAGAGAGAAATCAGTGAAGACCTGATACTCAGGAGTCCTTCAATTGTATATGTAAATGTTCAGTCAAATATATAATTGGTACCTGTGATGAATAGTATGTATATTCATATATATAATACTCTTAAATTATTATTATTATTTTTTAATTTTTACCTTTTTTTTTTTTCCAAGTAAAGTGACAGAAGTTCTCACATTGAGTTTCTCTATGTGGCTACTAAGAGCTACATAATTTTAAAGCAAAAGTTTCACAGTGCCTTTCAGGAATAAATACTAGCTTCTCTCTTGGAAATTTGAAAATTGACCTCAGACGCTGCACGTAGTCTTGTTTAGATATTTGAGGATATAAGCCCAGGGGATCACTTGCAGGTCCTGATTACTTTTTCATCAATCATAATTTATTTCCTGTGTGTTTCTGAATAAACACTACATTGAAGTAAAGAACTTATATCACTGAAAACAGAATATTTAAGTCAGTATATTAGGGGAAACATTTTATCAGTCATGATAAAAATTTAAATCATGAAACTTAGAGCAAAATTTTTCCTGTGCCTTACCAGGAATAATTTGTGAGTCCTGCTTGTTGTGTGAACTTGGGATACTAGACGGGTGATTGATTCATAGTATTACCTGTGATTTCAGGAGGCTAAGTATTACTATTTGATTCATTTTAACACTTCAGGAAAATTCACTATAATAATTTAGTCAGGATATCCCAGAACATGATGACAATTATTTTCGGCAGTTTATTTGTAATGTCCCATATCCAAGAATGACTAAATCTTGTATTAGGTTGTTTATACTGGAAAGGTCAAATGACTTCAGCTTCCAAAAATTCTTTTAGCAAATTTCACATTTGCTTTCAGCACTTTGGTTCCTTTCACCAAAGTACAAAATGTTAGGGCTGTAAGTACAGTGAATTTACAAGGTTAATTATAGTGTATTGTGCATAACACAGTCATTTTGTTGGTATTACAATATTATGTTTGGCATGTGTGTTAACATTGCAAAGTAGATTTGCTGTAACTTTGAGTTCAGTATCCTTATGGAGAAATGATTAGTCTGTGAGACATATGGTCCTCAGATAAAATGCCTACTTAGATTCACTTTAAGAAATTTTAACATAGTTTCAACTGAAAACAGTTTCACCCATTGATTAGTATTCACTGACAAAGTGTGTATAATTAACAATGTGTTTTTTTTGTTTGTTTACTTGTTTGTGTGACACAGACAGAGAGAGGGACAGACAGGAAGGGAAAGGGATGAGAAGCATCAATTCTTTGTTGTGGCTCCTTTGTTGTTCATTGATTGCTTTCACAAGGTGCCTTAACTGGGGGGCTACATTAGAGCAGTGACACTTTGCTCAAGCCAGTGACCTTGGATTTCAGGCCAGTGACCTTTGGGCTCAAACCAGCAACCATGGGGTCATATCTATGATCCTATGCTTAAGCCAGATGAGCTTGCGCTCAAGCTGACAACCTAGGGGTTTTGAACCTCGGTCCTCTGCATCCCAGTTAGACACTCTATCCACTCTGCTATTACCTAGTTAAGCAGCAATATGTTGTTAAGTGTGCTCAAAAGTCTAAAAATAAAAACAGAATCTTGATGATGAAAATGTGATTAAGTTGTAATATTCTTTGAAAAAAATTTAAGGAAATGAAAATGTGAAAGCCTGCCAAAACAATTGCAGTGGGTAAATTTTCTGTTGTCCACATGCAAGACTAATAAATACAGTATACCCATGAACAAGCTCATTGTACTATGTGTCGGACTCTTGTAATTCTTCATGTTTGGGAATAAATAATACATAATAACAATGCCATGTTCATTTAAATAAAAATTTTACATATAGTATGATTAGGTATACTATTATATTGCATAATTTAGCTTTAGCAAGTATGAATAATATATATATATAGTGATTGATTATTAAATTGAAGGCATTATGCAAAATACTGGAGAATGCAACTCCTGAGTAACCCATAATCATACACAGGGAAACATTTACTTACATTTTTTTTCTTAAGTGAGAAAAAGGGAGGCGGAGTGACAGACCCCGCATGCGCCCTGACAGGGATCCACCTGACAAGCTCCCTACTGGGCAATGCTCTGCCCATCTGGGGCTGCTTCTACATTGCTCGGTAACTGAGCTATTTTAGCACCTGAGGTGAGGCCATGGACCCATCCTCAGTGCTTGGGGACAACTTGCTTCAACTAAGCCATGGCAGCAGGAGGGGAAGAGAGAGATAGAAACAGAGAGAAGAATGGGGAGAAAGGGTGGAGAAGCAGATGATCACTTCTATGGTGTGCCCTGACCAAGAATCAAACACAGGAAATCCATACGCTAAAGTGATGCAGTACCACTGAACCAACCAGCCAGGGCTGCATTGGTTACTAAACTAAGGTACACATAAAATGGAGAGTCATAGAGAATGTCCAAGGGGTACACTGACATTTGTTGCTTTAAGGGAATTAGTTTTCATATCCTCAGCTTTCAGATGTATGATGTTGACTTGAGTAGGAATTAAACTCTGTTTAAACCCACACTTAAGGTAGTTCTTCCCCACATCCCTTTCCACATTTATTCCTTTCCTTCTTTTTGAAAAAAAATTATTCCTCTCATCTTTCAGAAGTCTTAAGGTGCATTGTTCTTTGAATATAAATGCTAAACCAAGAAAAGAAAAACTTTGTTTTAAGAAAGTGAATGAGTGTGTATCTAATTCTATTTCAAAGTCAAGTGGTTGTCAGTCCTGTTTCCATTCAAACTGGAAAAAAACTGCATAAACTGTCCTTTGATGATGTAGTAAAAATCATATTAAAAATAAATTACTATAGTATTTAATATATAACTCAAGTTCAAAGAATTAAGTAATACAGCTGTAAGAAAACTTTTTATTTTATTTATTTATTTTAGAGAGGGAAGAGGAGTGAAGAGAGAGATAGAGAATAAAGAAAGGGGGGAGAGCAGGAAATTTCAACTCCCATATGTGCCTTGACCAGGCAAGCCCAGGGTTTCGAACCGGTGACCTCAGAATTCCAGGTCGACGCTTTATCCACTGCGTCGCCACAGGTCAAGCAAGAAAACTATTTTTTTTTCTATTTTTCCAAAGTGAGAAGTGAGGAGGGTGGGTGGCAGACAGACAGACTCCCACATGCGCCCGACCAGTAGCCACCCAATATGCCACCAGGGGAATGATGCTCATCCCATCTGGGGCGTTGCTCTGCTGCAACCGGAGCCATTTTAGTGCCTGAGATGGAGTCCATGGAGCCATCCTTAGCTCCCAGGTAAACTTTGTTCCCATGGAGCCTTGGATGCAGGAGAGGAAGAGAGAGATAGAGAGGAAGGAGAGGGGAAGGGTGGAGAAGCAGATGGGCGCTTCTCCTCTGTGCCCTAGCCGAGAATTGTACCCAGAACTTTCAGAGCAGGCCGATATTCTACTGCTGGGCCAACTGGCCAGGGCCAAGAAAACTATTTTTATTCCTATTTATTTAAACCTGATTTCCCAATATCTCTAAAACAATAGAAAATAAAAAATAAATTGATTCTGAGTCTATAACCATAAATTATATCCATCCTAATTGAAAAACAATCCAGTTCATCTGAGTAAGATGTGTCTCAAATAATATTTTACTTTTTATTTAAATTGCATTTAAATATATATGAATTTTTGTCATTCTTTTTAAAAATTATGAGAAAATTAAAAAAACAATTTGCAGCCTTAGAACACTATAGTTACAAAAACAAAATTGTTAATTTCAATATTTTATGTAGCAATAGGTGATAAATCATCAATATAAGATTTTTAAGCAAAAAATATTATCTTAGCATAACATTTTATCAAAATATGAACTAAAAGAGAAAAGGCAATAAAAAATTCAGGCTATTGGAGAAATATGTTAATTTATTTTTACGTGATAACGGGTATCCAAACAATATGATATTTAGATTCCATTGGATGAATTTAACAGAGTGGTAGAACAGTTTTATTTTAACATGTCAATATTTACAGTATGCTAAGAATTACAACATTTTCAATTAATTACACTCATGAGGGAACATTCCAAATGTCAGATTTAAAAATATGGGTTAGGATATAAATTTTTAAAACAATATTTCAGGGAGCATGTGAGTAATAAAAATTAGAAACTTATAGACCTGGACCAACTACTTTATATTACTAATGAAGAGAATAAGATCCAGAGCAATTACATAGTTTACAAGGTCACCCCAGCTAGTTAGTAGCAGCACCTGATTAGAAGAGTACTGGAGACAAGAAATGTTTCAGGAAGAGTGCAGCATTGAAGGTAATTTTTTTTTTTTTTGTATTTTTCTGAAGCTGGAAAAGGGGAGAGACAGTCAGACAGACTCCCGCATGCGCCCAACCGGGATCCACCCGGCACGCCCACTAGGGGGCAATGCTCTGCCCACCAGGGGGTGATGCTCTGCCCCTCTGGGGCGGGGCGTCGCTCTTTTGCGACCAGAGCCACTCCAGCGCCTGGGGCAGAGGCCAAGGAGCCATCCCCAGCGCCTGGGCCATCCTTGCTTCAATGGAGCCGCGCTGCGGGAGGGGAAGAAAGAGACAGAGAGGAAGGAGGGGGGTGGGGGTGGAGAAGCAGATGGGCGCTTCTCCTGTGTGCCTTAGCCGGGAATCGAACCCGGGACTTCTGCATGCCAGGCCAACGCTCTACCACTGAGCCAACCGGCCAGGGCCTTGAAGGTAAAATTTTACTGAGTAATGATGGCCTCTCAAGGATGTAGAAAGTTTTGAAGATAAAAGTTATCACCTAGATTTATCACTTTTATCCCTGAACCATAGAACATTTTAGCCTGCATTGCACAGTTTTGTAGAAATGTATTGGTATAAAAGGATGGAGAGTTATGTTAGGGCTAAACGGCTTACCAAAGATTTTAGATTTTCTTCAAATATGGTGTGCGGTGGGGTAGCTTTTGATGTTTTTGTTTGTTTGTTTGTTTTTTAGTAGAATGAAGGAGAAAAGTAGTATATATCTCACACAGAATTTACACAGATTTAGATGGTTTTGATCATCTCAGGTCAGTTGATTTGATCAAGACATTATTTTAGAGAAATAAATCAAGTGTCATTTTATTTAATTTTACCTTTCTTCAGATTTTACAGCATGCCTATAAGCCCTGGTATAGCTCCACTCCCACAACACACACGTGCGTGCACACACACACACTCACATACACACACACACATATACACACTCACAAAGACTTTATATTCCAGGCTCTTGACTTTGTTTTAAGGCAAATCATGGTGGCCCTCATCATTGACTTCCTCAATTACCATACTTCTATAAGATTCTTTCTAATGTATTATATTTATTTTAAATTAAAAAATATTAAACACATCAAATATTGTTTGTTACATATTTCACCCATATTTCTAATAATTAGAAAGAATATGTAATATCTTCACTTTATCAATAACTTTCACTAAGATTATTAGGATAACTTTATTGAATTGTTCAGTAAAGAATCAGTATTTTGCTGTCATTTCATTGGACAAAAAGTACCTGCCATTTCTTTTAAAATGTGACACTAGTAAATTATTTATAATGCATAATACTAACAATCTCTATTAGTGCATTAAAACATTTGGATCATATTATCACATATTAAAATAGTTTCTATATTGTATGAATACTTTATATATATATATATACACATACATATGTATAAATATATATATATATATAAACATAACCTAGGTATTTTGTATTGATACATAACTTAGAATGCAGTATGATACTTACTTTTTATGTTTATTTAGAGAATTTAATTTAATGGGGTGACATTAATCAATAAGAGTACATAGGTTTTTAGTAAACATTTCTGTAGCATTTGGACTGTTGACTATGTTGTGTACCCATCACCCAAAGTGAAATCATTTCCCATTATTGTATATTTGTCTCTCTATTATTCGCTCCTCCACCTTCCCCCATAACTCCCTCCCCCTTGTAACCACTTTACTTTTGTCTACGTTCATGAGTCACATATTTATATCTCGCCTATGTGCACAATCATATAGTTCTAAACTTTCTCTTTTTCTTTCTTTTTTTTTTTTTTGCTTTAGTGAAGAAGAGAAAGAGAGGGACAGACAAGGACAGACAGACAGGAAGGGAAGCTTTTTCTGATTTACTTGTTCATTTAGTATAATGTTCTCAAGGTTCAACCCATGTTGTCATAAATGGCAATATGTTGTCATTTCTTATGTCTGAGTATATTCCATTTTATATATGTACCACATCTTCTTCATCCGATTCTCGGTCAGGGACACTTTGTCTCTGTGTCTTGGTCACTGTGAATAAAGCAACAATGAACATTGTGGTGCATGTATCTTTCCATACCAATGTTTTTGAGTTTTTTGAGTAGATGCCCTGTAGAGCAATTGCTGAGTCATATGCTAGTCTTAATTTTTTGAGGAACCATCAAATCTGTACCAGTTTATATTCCCACCACTAGTGAATGAGGTTTTTTTTTTCTCAATGGCCTAACACTCATTATTATCTGTCTTGTTGATAACAGCCAATCTAATGGGTGTGAGGTGGTATCTCGTTTAGCCTTGATTTGCATTTCTCTAATAGCAAAGATGAGTGTGTTTTCATATATGTTGGCCATTTGTATGTCTTCTTGGGAGAACTGTCCATTCAGATCTTTTTTTCCATTTTTTAATTGTATTGTTTGCTTGTTTGTTGTTGAGCTTTGTGTGTTCTTTATATATTTTGATATATGCTGAGTATTAATCCCTTATCAGAGCTGTTGTTTATAAATATCATTTCCAATTTAGTTGGCAGCCTTTCTGTTTTGTTGATGGTTTCTTTTGCTGTGCAGAAGCTTTTTAGTTTGATATAATCCCATTTGTTTATTTTTGCCTTTACTTCCCTTGCCTTTGAGGTCAAGTTCATAAAATGTTCTCTACAACCAAGGTCCATAAGTTTAGTGTCCATGTTTTCTTCTACCTATTTTATTGTTTCAGATCTTATATGTAGGTCTTTGATACATTTTGAATTAACTTTGTGTGTGGAGAAAAGCTGTAGTCAACTTTCATTCTTTTGCATGTGGTTTCTCAGTTTTCCCAGGATCATTTATTGAAGAGGCTTTCTTTTCTCCAGTGTGTGTTTGTGGCTCCTTTGTCAAAGATGATGTGTCCATATATATGTGGTTTTATTTCTGGGCTCTTGATTCTGTTCTATTGGTCTGTATATCTGTTTTTCTGCCAATACCATGCTGTTTTTTGTTTGTTTGTTTTTTACAGATACAGAGAGAGATTCAGTGAGAGGGATAGATAGGGACAGACAGACAAGAACGGAGAGATATGAGAAGCATCAATCATCAGTTTTTCATTATGACACCTTAGTTGTTCATTGATTTCTTTCTCATATGTGCCTTGATCTTGGGCCTTCAGCAGACTGAGTAACCCCTTGCTCAAGCCAGCGACCTTGGGTCCAAGCCGGTGAGCTTTTTGATCAAACCAGATGAGCCTGCACTCAAGCTGGCAACCTTAGGGTCTCGAACCTGGGTCTTTGGCATCCCAGTCCAACTCTCAATCTGCTGTGCCACCGCCTAGTAAGGCAATACCATGCTGTTTTGATTATCATGGCTCTGTAGTATAAGTTGGAGTCAGGTAGTAAGATATTTCTGCATTCATTTTGTTTGCTCAGGATTGCAGTGGCTATTCAGGATTTTTTATTAAGGCTTTTCCTTTAAAATCAGAAACAAGACAAAGTAGCCAACTCTCTGCAATCTTATTCGACATAATTCTGGAATTTTTAGCCAGAGAATTCAAGCGAGGGCAAATTAAAACCACAACGAGATACCACCTCATACCAGTCAGAATGGCGCTCATTGACAAAACAACACATGGTAGGTGCTGGGGAGGATGTGGAGAAAGGGGAACCCTCCTGCACTGCTGGTGGGAATGCAGACTGGTGCAACCACTGTGGAAAACAGTATGGAGATTCCTCAAAAAATTAGAAATGGAACTGCCTTTTACCCAGCCATCTTACTTATAGGAATATATCCCAAGGACACCATATCACCGACTGAAAAAAAGAAATGCACCCTCATGTTTATGGCAGCATTGTTCACAATAGCAAAGATCTGGAAACAACCAAGTGTCCATCAGTGGATGAGTGGATTAAAAAGCAGTGGTACATATATACAATAGAATAGTATGGGGCCATGAAAAAGAAGGAAATATTACCTTTTGCAACAATATGGATGGACCTGCAAAATATTATGTTGAGTGAAATAAGCCAGGCAAAGAAAGAAAAATAACATATGACCTCACTCATTTGAGGAATCCAAGGAATAATGAGAACTGAGGAACGGAATTGAGACAGAGGAGGGATCAAAGGGACCAGAGGAAAAGGAGGAAAAGAGAACAGAGGAAAAGGATGATAGGATGGGATAAACCTGAAGGGGGCAGAGTGCTGTAGGGAGGGGGGCAAAAGATGTTGAGGGGAATATGGAGGAGGGGGGAGGCATTCAGGGTGACCCTAGAATCTATGTAAACACAATTAATTAAATAAATAAAAGAAAAATAAATTAAAAAAGAAAAAAATAGAAGAAATGTATTTCAGAAAAGAAGAAGTAAAGATATCACTTTTTGCAGATAACATTATATAAAGAAAATGCCAAAGACTCCACCAAAATACTATTTGAAACAATAAACCAATACAGTCAAGTCACAGGATACAAAATCAACATACAAAAGTCTACAGCTTTTCTATAAATTTTTTATTTATTTATTCATTTTAGAGAGGAGAGGGAGAGACAAAGAGAGAGAGAGAGGAGAGACAGAGAGAGAGAGAAGGGGGGAGGAGCTGGAAGCATCAACTCCCATATGTGCCTTGACCAGGCAAGCCCAGGGTTTCGAACTGGCAACCCCAGCATTTCCAGGTCGACGCTTTATCCACTGCACCACCACAGGTCAGGGTACAGCTTTTCTATGCCAACAATGAAACTATGGAAAATGAACTGAGAAAAAAAAAAAGAATTTCTTTTACAATTGGAACAACAACAACAAAATACCTAATAAACTTAACAAAACTTGCAAAGAACCCTATAAACTGAAAACTGTAACGTTATTGGAAGAAATTGAAAAGACACAATGAAATAGAAAAAAACATTCCATGTCCATGAATTGGAAAAATCAGCATAGTTAAAATGCCCATGTTACCCAAAGCAATTTACAAATTTAACTCAATTCACATTAAAAATTTTTTTCATGCCGTTCTCACTTCCAGCTACTAGTTTTTTGCTTGTTTATGTTCTCGTTTTTAGTTTGTGTTTTTGATAGTATAGAGTAGTATGTTTCAAAAGTTAGTGTGCATATGGATTATCTTCAGAATTTGTTAAAAATACAGATTTTAAGTCTGTAGGTCTGGGGGCGGGGGGCTTGTTAGAAGCATTTCTAACAAGCTTTTAGATGATATGGTCAATGCTGGTCCATAGATCTCAGTGTAGTAAGATTGAGAGACAAAAATGACACATACCTAGTTCTGCTTATAAAACAATTTTCTGTATAAAGTTTAATTCAAAAGTTCATATTCTAAAAGTGGAATGTGAAAATTTAGTGGTTGGACAAGAAAGACCCAATTCTGGCCGAGTTGACAGTTTTAAGAAATCTTTGCTGCTGGGGGAATCAGAAGGCCAGGCAAGTAAATGTGAAGACAACAGGTCGTCTAACAAATGAGATCAAGCAGATAGGCCCGATTAGGTGGGACCTGCCAGAATGGTGAATGCCTTGAAATACAAATTTATGTTGAACAATAGAAGGGCATTTATAGCTTCAAAAAATTTTAACGGAGAGCTTGATATGGCTAGGTTTCATGTAAAAAGTACAAATGCATCTTTTTTTTTCTTTTTGGAGATATGCTTAACTTCTAGGTTTACAGAAAATTCTTAGTACTAGTAAGAAAAGATAGCACTTTTAATGATGTAATTTAGGCACAAAATTTATTTCTCAATTTTATGCCAGATTAAATAATGGAATACAATTAATATTATAGTGTGTTATACAAAATGGTTTCTTTAAACTTAAAAATATTCAAGTAGCCATAAAAAAATGAAGTGCTCTGTAATAACTTTTAAACACAGACTCAAAATGAAAATGACTGTTGGTCAAATAAGTTTGTAAAACATGATTTTTATGTTATCTTGCTTATCATTTGCATTGGGGGCTGGGCAGCACCAGGTATATGTGTTCTGTGACATTGCAAATTACCTTCCTGCTTGGGAAGGGCCATTGTTCTACTAATGTTTGCTGGAGGAGAGGTTTTTGTACCAGAAAGTTTTGAAAAGAGCAGAGAAGAAGGAGAAGAGGCAGAAAGAAGCCATGTTTGCAGAGAGGAGCAGAAGGAGGGAAGAGAATGCAGGGTGCTGAGGAAGAAGTAGATTATGCAGAAAGAGAAGGTGTGCAGATGGGGAACAAGAGGTGAGGGGCTTTGTGAGCTCTGTTGAGGCTGGTGAGACCTTTGATTCTGGGAGAAACCGGAGAAGATTCTCCTGATTGTGGAACCGAAGAATGTGTCAGGGCTTTGAGAGCTCTGAACGAGTGAAAGGGAAGTGTTTTCTCTGCGTGTTGCTTGTCAGCTGGTATGAGACTTTAATAAAGGAATGGCCCACCATTTTTGGGCTCCCCTGTTTCTTTACCGTCCACCCAAATCCAACTGGAACCTGCATGTGAATGGCCACCATGGTCGCCTACTGGCCATACATTGGTATTTATTTTAAATTATACTCCAGACAAGCAAAGATTTAGCTATTTGCTTATCATTCATTCAGGCCAATTTTAGTATCAAATGTAGACAAATAGTAGACAGAATTAACTTTCAATTTTAATGAATTATAGCTGTAGTTCTCTTTTATCCTTGTACCTGAGTTCAATATATATAAGGATACTTGCTTTTTCAGGGTGTGTGAAAATGAAGCCTTATTTTATATGCAAAATGGTCAAGTTTAGATTTTAATAAAACATAGTAATTTATAGGAATAAAAGGCCTCATATATTCCATGTCTTCATATTTACCTTACGTAATAAAAAGACACTTCAAACAACAACAACAACAAAAAAATGATTAGGATTTAAGAGCAAGATAACATCTTGTCCTGGTTTTTTGTCATGTATTGTTCATAATTACCCTTTCATAATTAACTCTAAACTATATATTTAGAAAACATTAACAGACAAATGTGGAAGGCTTCACTCATTTATCGGTAGCATTTTTAATGTAATAGATGCAATAATAATCTATCAATTTAACTGTAATGCTTCCCCAAAGGCCTCCATTGTCTCTCCCACGTTTCTGTTCTTTGGCAGTGAACTAGCATGTGTAAATGAGGTTGTCTGCTCTTTTGCCCTGTTTTTAAGTCATGAACAGCAGGCCCTGACTTTGGTATGGAGGCTATTCATAACATCAAAGATTTAAAAATGTTTTCATTGTTATTGTTGTTGACATGACTTTCTGCTTCTACTTCCCTGCTGGGCCAGACCCTAAGAACTTGCACCGGCTGTTATTTTTTCTCATGTGCTGAGTTGCTGTTGGTTTGAAGACTGCAAAGGCAGAGTAAAAATTATACTGGTTCCTCGGTTAGGGTTGTACAGCTTCTAACTGGACACTCGAGTGTCAATGCTGCCTCTCTCTGAGGGAAAATGTGGCAGGCATATGAAGACAAATGAATGCCTTTTGGAGTTTGTCAGCTGGGAAAGGCAAAAAGTTAACTAAAGGGAATTTTTCTCCCATAGACTTTCAATTACATTTTCCATCATGCAAAGATGTTAAGATTGCTTGAGGCTGCTTCAGGTGGGAATAATAATAATAATTCATTTATTTTATTTTAAGATCCTTAAGTTTATTCTTTCACTAATAGTTAAATGAGATACATGTATCATTGATGTCAATATCAGTGCCTTCCTTTCAATCTGAAGTCATCTGTAATCAGATAGATGTCTCATAAAAAGGAAAATAAAGTATTGCTGTCTAGACTATTTTTGAAATGCATATTTATTTAAAATCATAGTTGGAACGTGAACAACTCATTCTCTGCTCCAGAGAGAAGTTTGAAAGGAATGATTCCAAGTTCCACTGATCTCTCGGAGGTGCCTGTAGAATCACTCGGCCATAGAGTTAGCTGCATGTGTAGCCTAGCTGGGCTCTCAATATTATGAATGATTTATGGGCTAAAATAGTCAAGCATGAAAACATAGTTGTAATTTCTGCCAGAATTTCAATGTCCTATTAAGCTTTAGAACTTAATTGTTGAAATCAATTTTATGCATACATTCTTATGGAGAAACTCTATGTGACATTTTTACAGTTCTCTAGAAAGATTATTTACCATTTTTTAAAAAGCTAATTAGAGGAAGTTATGGTTCACTTTACTTTCTTGTTAATGAGATGTATCTATATATTTTTTCCCTAGCTCTTGCAGTTATCACTCAGTCTTGACCAAGAGACCAAGGCCTATATGAGATCTTTACAAACTAAATAAATTACCATTGCCATTATTAAGGTGACAGGGATTTTCCTATTTTCTTATCTGTTGCACAGGCAGAAAAAGTATTGCATTTGGAGGGTTGCTTTTGTTGGAAGGTAGAACAGTGGAAGGAAACCTTTGATTAAATGGCACAAATTTTAGTGATAAAGCTCTATGGTAGCTTAAAGAGTTCCACTTTTTCGGTAAACCAAAGGCAAAAAATATGGGGTAAAAACTGAACAATTTATGCCAGAAAAAATGCCTCTTTGAATTGATATAAAATGAAAGATCAATTTAAATATAATTTTATAGAGTACTACTGATTCTGTATAAACAGGTATAAAAATAACATTGAAAGTAACATAATGAAGTAATTATATAAAATCTTAATATTAAAAAAGTTTAATTTATACTGGAGCTCAAGTTAAATATTGATATTATTTAAAATATGACAACTCTTTTATTGTATTTTAGTCAATAAAATCTTGTAAAACTAGAAAATCGTGTAGAAAAAAAGAATTATTTTAACTATATTGTGATGTATCATAATTCAGTCTATGTGAATGAATTTCATTTATATTTTATTGTTTACTTTCTATTAACTTTGTAACTAAGTAAGGTAATGTTGGTTGGGTATGATTTGGCATATATGGACCAATAAAACTTGCCACTTCCTTCCTTGGTAATAGGGATACTAATTACTACTCGAAGCAAAATTTCATGTACTTGAGTAGTGTTTAGATAGGCTTTAGCTGTGTTGTTTTCAAAATAAATGCTCTCCTGTCACTAATTGATAGCTTTATAGAATAGAACTATATTCATAAAGGGCACTCTATTCTTGAACAACATTTTGAGCTTCAAAGATACAAAATAAAATGACTTTTAGAGAGAATATGGAGATCTAAGCCAAAAATCAAATATATTTTACATGAATACCGAGGTTGGCAAAAGTAGGTTTACAGTTTTTATATAGAAAAAAATTATGCAGATTATAATTATTGCAGTAGCTTTGTTAATCCAAAAAAATGTCACAATGGCACAGTGCACAGTGCACTTACTTTTAACCACTCCTGTATATTTACCCTTGTGTCAATAACTCAGTTTCTTTCTTTCTTTCTTTCTTTCTTTCTTTCTTTCTTTCTTTCTTTCTTTCTTTCTTTCTTTCTTTCTTTCTTTCTTTAATTTTTTTTTATTTTTTGAAGCTGGAAACAGGGAGAGACAGTCAGACAGACTCCTGCATGTGCCCGACCGGGATCCACCTGGCATGCCCACCATGGGGAGACGCTCTGCCCACCAGGGGGCGATGCTCTGCCCATCCTAGGTGTCGCCATGTTGTGACCAGAGCCACTCTAGCGCCTGAGGCAGAGGCCACAGAGCCATCCCCAGTGCCTGGGCCATCTTTGCTCCAATGGAGCCTTGGCTACGGGAGGGGAAGAGAGAGACAGAGAGGAAAGCACGACAGAGTGGTGGAGAAGCAAATGGGCGCTTCTCCTGTGTGCCTTGGCCGGGAATTGATCCTGGGTCCTCCGCACGCTAGGCCAACACTCTACCGCTGAGCCAACCAGCCAGGGCAATAACTCAGTTTCTTAATTACTGTAGCTTCATAGTAACGCCTGATATCTGAAAAGGTCAAGCCTATCATTCTTTCCCTTCATTTTATTGACAATTTTTGCTCTTTATTCTTTTTTTTTTTTTTTTTTTGTATTTTTCTGAAGCTGGAAATGGGGAGGCAGTCAAACAGACTCCCGCATGCGCCCGACCGGGATCCACCCGGCATGCCCACCAGGGAGCGATGCTCTGCCCATCTGGTACGTTGCTCTGTGGTGACCAGAGCCATTCTAGTACCTGAGGCAGAGGCCATAGAGCCATCCTCAGCGCCCGGACCAACTTTGCTCCTATGGAGCCTTGGCTGCGGGAGGGGAAGAGAGAGATAGAGAGGAAGGAGAGGGGGAGGGATGGAGAAGCAGATGGGCACCTCTCCTGTGTACCTGGCCGGGAATCAAACCTGGGACTCCTGCACGCCAGGCTGACGCTCTACCATTGAGCCAACCGGCCAGGGCGCTCTTTATTCTTTTATAAATATTTAAGAATCATATTATTAAGTGCCATGAAGATCATAAAGATTATTTAGAGATATTTATTGTAATGTAAATCTGCAGATAAATATAGGAAAAAAGATATATTTTCAATATATTATTCTTATCCATGAACATGGGAAATCAGTACATTAAAATTTTTTGAGTATATTTTCATAAAATTTTATTAATTTTCTTTTTGGAGCTTTTATAAATATTTAACACTACATTTATATTTATATTAAATTGACAAATTGTTTTTTTCAAAATACATTTTAAGAAAGTGAAGCAAGTTTTAAACCAAGAGGAGTTATTCTCAACACATATAATTGAAAATAATATATGTATTAGTAATTTTTAAAAAAATTCTATGTATTAACAAATAATTTAAAAAACTGATTAAAATTCATAAACCAACATTTTCTCTGAAGGCAAAAAAATGTTCAATAAATGTAAAAATATTTCCAATATTATTAATGATCAGAAATGGAAGTCAAGAAAGCAATATATGTTATATATACTGTATTCAAGGTTTAGAGAAGATATTGTTTTATAGTTTCTAGTCAAATTTTGTTATAATTTGTTGGAATTTAGATACTTTTATCACTTTGGGAAATAGTTTAGTGTTATCATTTGCAATAAGCTAACCATTTTCTTATGTATACATATATAGCCAAGAGAAACTACTGTTTATGTTCACAGTGATACAGTTTCCATGAAGCACTGTTCACATTATATAAGAGCTGGAAATAGTAAAAAATATCATTTAATAAAAGAGTGGATGAATGACTTATAGTACAAGTCATTTGTACATTTTAATAATATACATTTGCAAAATGGTATATTGTACATCAATCAAAATTGATGAGAAATAATGTAAAACTATGTATGAATCTTAGCGATATGATAGTAAGTGACAGATAAGTCCTTAGTATTGTTTCTGTTAGAATACATATTTTTTAAAGTTAAAACTAAAAAAGTTAAAAATGTTAAATATTTATGGAGGCCCTGGCTGGCTTGCTCAGTGATAGAGCATCAGCCAGGTATGTAGATGTCCCAGGTTCAAATTTTCTGCCAGGGCACAGAGATGTGGCCAGCTGCTTCTCCACCATTCCCCCTCTCCTTTCGCTCTCTCTTTCCCCTCCTGTAGCCAAGGCTCCAGTGGAAAAAAGATTGCCTGGGTGCTGAGGATGGCTCCATGGCTTTCATTTCATGTGCTAGAAGGGCTCTGGTTGCAATGGTGCAATGCCCCAGAGGGACAGAGCATCGCCCCCTCGTGGGCATGTCAGGTCGATCCTGTTCGGCTCCGGTACATGTGGAAGTCTGTCTCTCCAACTCCCTGTTTCTCACTTCAGAAAAAAATACCAACAACTAAAAGAAATTATGGAATTAAGCTGTATAAATATACATATAAAGAAAGCAAGATCATGGTGAAAATGCAGAGTATTTATTGCATGAATTGGAGTGAGACAGTTATGGAATGAGGGAACTAATGGGGTTACATGTGTTTAGTTATTATCAATTTCTTATTCAAGATGATTGATTTGCAAATACATATATCAGTTTTATAAATCAAATAAATGAATGATAGAATAAATGTACAAATTACCAAACAAATACATAAATAATGGCCATACATGAGCTAATTTAAAAAGGTTTTCACGCCTGACCAAGCGGTGGTGTAGTGGATCGAGTGTCGGGCTGAGACACAGAAGATCCAGATTTGAAACCCAGAGGCCACTGGCTTGAGTGCAGGCTCACCAGCTTGAGCATGGGGTTGCTGGTTTGAGCAGGGGATCATACACATGACCCCATGTATGCTAGCTTGAGCCCAAAAGTTGCTGGTTTGAGCCCAAGGTCACTGTCTTGAGCCCAAGGTCTCTGGCTTGAGCAAGGGGTCACTTGCTCTGCTGTAGCCCCGGGGTCAAGGCACATATGAGAAAATAATCAGTGAACAACTAAGGTGCTGCAATGAAGCATTGATGCTTCTCATCTCTCCCCCTTCCTGTCTGTCTGTCTCTATCTGTCCCTTTCTCTGTCTCTCTCTCTCCTTATCTCAGTCACAAAACAATTAAAATAAAAAAGGTTTTTATAAACCAAAGGTTATGATTTATTGAATCCTATAACCAACCTCACTATCAAAAAATAATAAAGTGATTTTCATAATTGTCATCCATCTTAGTTTTTTCTAAAATTTAAAAATTTTTCTGCTTATCATTCCTATCAACTTGTTTGAAAACTTAGTTGGTAGTAGATAGTTAGTATTTTTGCACACAGAATAACTTCGACCATTATGTTAAATCAGGACCAATTTATAGTTTGTAAGAGTATGTTAGAAAGACAATGTTTTGTACATAAAACCTTTTAGGAGTAGAAAAAGTCAATTCACTTTCAGCATATTAACATGATGGAAGCAAGGCAAGATATTGCTTTCTGAGATACCTGTAGGAAAAGCCATGACAATATTCAGTGTATTCTTTAAATAACTATTATATTCTACTCATTAGTACCTTATTTTGTGTTTTAAGAAAAAAGTATGATATATTTTTTAAGAGGAGATGATTACAACATAAAATTGTCAGAGGGAAACAAAGCCAATTTCTAGTCAGCGTGGATGATGGCTTAACATTCTCCACCAAAGAATTTGCATAAAAGTCTAAAAAAAAAAAAGAGAATTAGATAACTTAAGAAAATATTTCATTATGCTCCTGGCTTAAAATTTTGCTTATATATGTGAACCCAGTTTTGAATTTGATAATTATAATTTTTTCCTAAAGATCTAAATATTATATTTGATATCTTCTACTTTTTGTCAAAAACCGTGATTAAAGCCACTTCCAAAATCACAGAACTATTCTTCTTTAAGCGTAATTTTAACACAAGGAATCTATTCTTGAGTTTAACAACCCTCTGTTTAGGGAAGTCTTTCATTTTACTGTTTGTTTAAATATGGATAGTTGTCATTTACGGCAATTTATCTGTAACCAACATAAGTTTTGGGAAGCAGTGTTGCCCAGGAGAATTTGTAAAATGGTGGCCTAAAAAAATAAGAAGTTGATCTTTCTTCTTTTACTGCATTGTTAACCTAAAAAATTACTTACTTCAATTCTACAACTCTCAATGCCAAGTGCTTGTAAAATAGTTACAAATATTTAAAATTAAACTACTTTATAAATGTTTGTTCTAAACTACACCATGGACTTGATTATATTTGAAAAGGAAAGAAAATTTTCTAGGAGTTATTTGGTAGTCATGAATCTACCCTTTATTTTTCTCAGAAACAGAAACCAATTGTATTCTGTCTCAAACAGCTAGGTTTATATTAGGTTAAAAAAAATCCTCCCCAGCATGGTAAAAATACATCTTAAATTTGGCCACATTTCCTTGCTCGAATACATGACGTAAGAAGTTACACTGTATAGTGGAGTGACTGAATACCTTTAATCTTTGCTCTTTCTACACTTTGCAGCACAAAGTCAAAAAAGAAAGCCCCATATGCTGTATCTGACTGTACATTGACTATGGAATATCAAAAGCAATCAGTGCTCACTCAAAGAAGATTATACTGTTCAAAGTAAATGCTTTCTTACTGTAAGTTTTATTCCTGAGACCAATTCAAGTAAATTGAAGATAAAGGAACACTGATATTTTGCCAATGATTTCATTGCTTTCCGCATTTCAAATGCTAGTTTTATAATTTAGATGATTCTCTAATTCAAACCATTTACTACTGACACTGTTTTAAACTAGTAGTCTAGCCAAGCCAACAAAATAATAATAATAATAATAATAATAATTTTACATTTTAAGAATATTATAAAATTACAGGTGCTGTCATTTTAAAAACTGAAAGTCATTACTTAAACAGTATATATTTTAAAACTACAGAAAAATGTTAGGTTCAAATAAAGTGAAAACCCAGAGAAGGACTTTTTTCCTTTAAATCAACTCGCCTTTCTGAATCCGTAACCTGGGTTTAAGAATCTAAACATTCACAGACATTTATTATCACTGCTGCTCTCTTTAGTGACCTCTTGAAAGAAGCGTAATTCATCAAGAAAAAGTTTTCCAATAATCTCTGCTCAGGATATTTTGCTTTTTTCTTAATCTTCAAAGTGACAGATTGCATAGGTTGAGACTGTGACTTAAAGCACAGTTTCATGTTTCAATGTGCTTTTTGTCTTGCCGGTTGACTTGATTTATAATAGGTGAGGTAGTACAAAATTAAAAATTAATTAATTTGAGTGAATTGGTAATCAAGGGGACTGAGTGGCTGTATTGAGATGCTAATAGGTCTATTCCAGACCTATTCTGGCCATCTGATCCTCTGGAGTACCCAACAGCTGCGGTAGGCAAAACTGACAACCCAGCACATTCAAGAGGAAGGGTCAAGAGTTTGGCATCTAACCCCAGTGGGGCCAAACACGGCAGCCCTTGTCAAGATTCTACTTCTGGGACGAAAGCAGGTCAGATGGTTGAAATAATATATTTGTATGGCATTACTGGAGAATCTCTGTATAGACACAATGATTTGATCTCAGGACGTCATTTGCTGGGGATTGTTGTGGAAACAACTTTCTGAGCAGTTTTCTGCTAGACTTCCAATAACTATAATGCTTGCTTCATCAACTGTTTTATGGACAATTTTAATTAATGGAATTAGATATCCAGAAAAAAAAAACACAATGACTGGTGTTTTGAAGTGAATATACTGTTATGCAACATATATTAATTATTACCCATGCACACACATAAAATGTAATGTATTTGCACTTTTGAAAGACAAAAATTATGTTTTGCAACATATACAATAGAATGATTTTTTCTTCTATTTAATTACTTGATTTTTTAAATAGCTAGTATGGGAAATTTTTCTATCACATAATAAATATATTACACATTGCTTTTTCTAATTATGTAAATAGAATATGTTCATCTATGAGATATTTTGTTTAAATTAAAATAAAATAAGGAAATAAGACCATTAACATATAAATTTTAATATTATAATTATGTGTCTGTCTAACTAAATGGTAAAAAAATAATAAAGTAGAAATAATGTCCTATTCCTAATAAAATAGAAATTACGATCGATTGGCTAAAAATAAAATAACACAAAGCAGAACTGACTTAAGTTATTGATATTCACAAACCTATTTTGAAACAATTTGTTTCAATAATAATTGTAGAACAAATTTGAAAGAAAACTTTATAATTAAAATGCTAAATTAAAAAATAATGACAACAACATAATACTTCTTGAAAATTTAACAGGCATATAACAAAATAAAAAAAATCTGTGGTTTTCTGATTGTTTTACAAAGACATGCCTCGTTTTTCTCTTTAAAAAAACTTCATTTCTCTGAAGAACACATTGTGCACCTTGTAGGTCCCTGGGTATGGCATTACCAGTCCGATATCTACTCTAAATGTTGGAAAAAATCAATTCTTGGGTAAGAATGTAATATTTAATGTTTCATCTCTTTGATTTCTTTCTGTTTTATTTTTCAAGAATGGAAAAAGGTGATTAGCTATTTCACTCAGAACCCAAATGTCTCCATGTTTCTAGAGAGAACTTCCATAACATATTAATCAGTAAATTAGCCAATCACTCTTGACCTTCTGTAGCTAAATGTTAGGTAATTAAAAATTGATTCGCATTTGCCCCTGACCTAATGCATTCAATAAAATTTGCTATGGTGGTGGTGAGTTTATATACAGTATTTAGCAATCCTGTCATAATTATTTCTGTTTCATCTACCAACAAGGTATTTATTGAATTCTTCCTTTGTGCAAGACATTATTCTAGCACTGTTATATATATTAATACATTTAATGCTCATAACAACCTTCTTTGCTAAATACTATTTTTCTTTATTTGAAAAATGAAGTGATGTTCATTCTTTGCTTCTTATTTAAATTATTTATTGTTTCTTATAACACAAATAACAAAATATAATAGAATATTTTGGTATGAAGTTTTTTTTTCAAACAGAAGTATAATAAAAATATATACCTCAAGAAACAAACTATTTTCTCTAATTAATGAATAATTCATTTTGTCTCCTAGTGATACACTAAAGGGACCATCAAGCAGAACAGCAAAACTCAGATTTGTGTTGATGGAGTAGTAAATAAAATTATACTTCACTGTTTCAGAAAACAAGATTAAGTTGTCCTTTAGTGCAGTAAAATGCTGATTTCAAATCTAGGTTGATTCTTTTAAGGTGCTTTCCAATCAATGATGTTATGAAAGGAAATGCAGAACTGGCAGAGTTGGGAATTCAACTCAAAGTTTAAAGAGTAATATAATTGCTTTAAGTGCTGCAATATGAGCTGATGATTTTAATGCAGTTTCAAGTCAAGAACTATAATTCTACTGAGATAACTATTCCCGCTACAGGTTAAAATACATAGGCTACTGCTATTCAAAAGAATAATAACCATTTGTTAGAAGATACACAGCGATATTAATGTGTGATATAAGATAATTTAAGAATACTATGTCCTATTTTGCACTGCAGTGTAATGTTTTAGTATTTCCTTTATAACTTTTACATTTTATAGTTTTTAATTAATCAAAACACTTGGATTGGGTAGGATTCTCCAAGTCATTTGACCAATATTAAGTAAACATTATCTCACTTCTTGAGTTCTTTTATGTCACTCCCTGTGCTTTCATAGATTTTTTTAATCCATTTTATTTAAGTGTGAATATTCTTCCACTCAGAAACAAATAATACTTCCCCTTATTATATTCTATACTACCTCTAACAATGCTTGTAACTATAATTCACTAACACATTGCTGTGACTTGGATCTTAATAATTTGATTATTTTGCACTTAAAAACATAAAAATATTGCCTTCAAATATTATTTTACATTTTTGCAATACTGATTTTATGTTACATTTGATATATAAAGTTTTATTATGAAAAATTATTTCATGAAATTGGCCTATAATAAGGTATTTTAACCAAAATTAAAATGTTTTTTAAGTCATTGAGAAAACTAGGTTTCCAGGAATGTCCATTTATAGGAAATCTGAAATAAAGTTAGAAATTTTGTTATATTTTATGTTTACTTTGCTTATGTGTAAAACTAATCAGACAAACCTGTATATGCTAATATTTTAAAATTTAAATAGTTTTTTAAATGAACTAATATTATTACATGGATTGTGTAGTTTAGTACATCTAATAAATCTGAATTATTTTTTCAGTAAAAGAAAAAAATAAATTTTCAAAACATTTTATACCATCCATTAATTCTTTAAACAAATGTTATTTCTCTTCATTTAAATTTTTTATTATAATGTTTGTATAGTAGTGTTTTTATACATGCAAATATGAAAAAGAAATGGTAGAAAATATAAAGAAATACTTTAAAGTACGTATGTTTCTTATATTAAAATATTATTTTAGTCACTTTGGTGCTAATACCAGTATCAGTGATGTTGATATATAACTTTATTAGTGGCTATCATATAGAGTGAACTATTCATCAGCTATATGCAACACAGTTGAATGATCCTGTTATAGGTATTGACTTTTTAATTTTACCAAATTCTGAATTTTATGCTAAGCATGTGTTTTTGAAAATAAAATGACACATTTCTTCTAAAACTAAAGTTGAACTCAGTTTTGAGCAAATTTCAACTGCACTTACCCCTTCAGATGAACAGTTGCCTCCCTATAACTCAGTGTCATTCAAGTCAATGTAAATTCTTAAAGGAGCTGCAGAAAGAGGGAAAGAATAGTTGGCTGTTCTTAAAGGAACATTAAAAATGCCCAGCCAGAATATTAGTGTCTGATGGTGCTCATTCACTTTCATTTTATTTTTTTTAAAAGCTAACTAATGCAGATCATGCCAATACTAGTAATAATTAGCACTCAGACTTAAAAAAACAACTTTGAGTCATGTTAAAACTTATACATCCTAAAATAAAAAAGATAAAACTTTGAGTTATTAGACTATAATAATTCATTCTAGAGTATCCAGCTATATAATTATCTGAACATTATTTAAAGTAATGTAGAAAAAGTAGTTTATATATCAGAGCTTTATTCTTCTCTTAAGGCATTTCATTGTTAATAATCTTAAAAATTAGCATTTTGCTATTTTTGAATTTATAAAGTCAAAACTAACAAAATAACTATATCTTATAAATGATTGATGTTATAAATACCAAAAATAATAGTTCTATCTTGGCAAAGAGGTTATTTTCACTTTGAAAAATAATAAAATGTAAAGGGAAAAATTATGAGGTCTTTGATATTGATTATTCTGGTGATATAGAACAAATATAAAAATTTTGTAGACTCTCATCATTGTGAAAAATCCTACTGCAATGGACAAGATTAATCTGTGACACCTTTTCTGAAGTGTGAATTAAATCTGATGTTTCCAGATCATCTGGAGTTGATGTGGATGCCTGTGTACATCAGGGACACAGGCAGCCTGCTGGCAGCTACTCTTATAGGCGTGCTAGCCTTGGCTAGTTAAGTGAATTCTGCTTCAGCTTAAAAATTCTTCAGAAAATGGGTCAAATTGCTTAAAGACATCCTTTCTAATTCTTTCTCAATGATGTAAAACTAAGAACACAATAAGTTTACTTAAAACCCTGCAATATACAGGATCGTGGACAAATACTAGAATGAGAGACCTCAGGAAAATAAATTAGACCCCCAGCTGGATACTGGCAAAAGTCTTTTAGTGAAAAGATAAGCGAGAATGCCAATCCTTCTTTACTTTTCTCCCATGTTCTGTGATTCTGGTATACTCCATTTAAACGAGAGAAATACTGATCTTTCAAAGGGAAATCCTCTGAAATAGTGGCATAACTTTTACATATGATATGAGATTGTTACAATTGTGCCATATTTTTTTGCATTTAAATGCTTTATTCTGAAGATTTTCACGTAGCTGAGAAATATAACACTGAGCTAAAACCCCCAGTAAAAACTTTCAATATAGTTATAAAATTTTGAAGATTATATTTTATTATTTAATCCTGAAAATGGTGTTTTAGATACTTAAAAGTCCAAGTAAATCCTCTCAACAAAACATAAAATAAACTCTTACAACTCATTAAAATCTACTATAAATAAATTATTTTATAGGCGTGAATTTTTAGAAAAAAAATGGGTATAAAGTTTAAATTTTGTATTTTGTCATGAAACAAGATTAAAGCTTTTTATTTGGAAGATGAGCTAACATTTTAATGGCCCCACATCAATTTAATGTGACACAGAACATAGCTGTCTATAACATGATTCACTATTAAGTAGATCTGGCCCCCTGCTGGCCTAATTCTTTCATTTTCCCACTAGGTTCTGTCAGAAAGTTTCCAAGGGACACAATAAAGTTGCCATCGTTTCCATGGGCCATGACAGTTTGACTATTTTATATGTGAATATACCGCATGACAATTGCAACTCTGCAATTTCTATGATACAGCAGACATATTTTCAATCACTTTCTCTTTGACATAAACTGCAATAGTGTCTACAAAGTTAAATATGAGTTGTAATAAGAAACATTCTTGCCTTCTTCAGAAATTCACTGTTAACATTTTAATGATTTATTTATTTTGTCTCTTATTACCTTTGAAGTTATCAGAAAGTTGTATCAGATGAATTTTCTTCAGATCTGCAGATTTTCCTTTTTGATAATATCAAATTGAAGTTCTTTTCCTATGAGTTCTTAATGATCCTTGATATACTTGATATATATAGTAGGTTCACAGTTGTGAAAACATGAAACAGTTTATTCTTGTATTATTAGTTATCAATTATTATATTATTTTCCTTACAAAAAACTGTGTATCTACTTTTGCCCAACCTTATATATTTGTATAAAAAGTACTATGTAAGTAAGAACAGGAAAGACCATATAGTATATAGAGCTGGTGGTATTTGCTGACTTGGTCTCAATAAGAATATTCAGCACCATTCAGCAAGTACTTGTTGACCATCTACTCTAGGCCTGTACCTTTTTAGATACTGAGGATAAATGTAAAGATAAGTAAGCTCCAGACATTACTTTCAAGCAGTTCCCAATTCAGAAAATAAAAATAGAAGTTAGGTAAAGTAATTCATTTCAAGGAACAGAGATGAATAGATACCATTCTACCATTCTAAGATTGGACAGACTCAGCTTAATTTGAGGGGATAGAAAATAATGCCAAAGAGCAGGTAAACTTACAGAGATGTGCAGAATTATTAGGAGGTAATTAGACACATAGAAGGTGAGATGGCTAAAGAAATATGAAATAAGGTAAAATTATGACAATTCTGAAGATAAGAAACAAGATATTAACAAGGTAGTAAATATTTTGGTATTGTTGAAATATAAATGCAGGCAGGGATGGAAAATGTTATCTGAGAAATAGGCACGAGACAGGTGATATAGCATCTCATGTTTCATCCTAGGAATTTTAATTTTATTTATGCGTGTGTCTGGGAGGTGCTTTTCTTTGAAGTTGGGGGGTTTAGGGTTGACTCTAAATGTCTTAAAACAAAAAAAATTGACTTAGATAGATCTTTGTGATAATAAGAAAGTTAGAGATATAAAAATGAAGGCCATTATACCTGTAAATTTAAGAAACGGTGATGACCTGATCTTTATAAACTAATGAGAGAGAAGTAAACTCCAAAAGTACACTGGAGATGAAATTCATAGAAATAAGTCACCTAAGAAAGAAAGACAGTCAATTGACCCAGTTTTCTAGTAAAATAAATATGATAAAATACAAATCTCTGGGAAAAGTGATGAGTCCTGGTTTGGAAATATTGTTTTCAAAGTCATTGTGGGACATGCAAGTAAAACTACTAAACAAACTCGAAATTAAAGTCTAAATTTCATTGCTAAATATTTGATTGGAATGTAGATTTGTGAAATTCATCAATAATAGATGTAGACAAAAAGCTGGAGTGAATGAGGTTGCCCAGAAAGACTATGAAAGTGAAGTTAATGTTAATGTAAGGAGCCAAAAGAAACAAAAATGCTTAAGGAATTTTCATTTCTTTTATGTCAGTTTCCTAGTCTTTATGGTACTTATCTTCACCCATTTTACTTGTTTCATTTGTCAATGAACATACCTACATATTCTCAATTAAAACAAAACCAAAAATATATATTTTGCAGTATATTTCTCCATTTATTTTCTTTTCTTATTCTCAAATAATATAAAAATTAAATATTTTCCTTAATGAATTGAAACATCTACTGCCTCTACCTTTTCACCATAAAATCCTTGCTTATTTTTCCTCGTGGTGATGTATGGAAGTAATATTCTAGAGATTGACCACATGGGACTTTGAGGTTCCAAACCAATGACCTTTTTTTTGAATGAGGACAATTGATTTTGTTTGAAACTAAGAAAATTGATATTATCCAAACCAAAGTCATCATCCTCCCTACAAAATCAGTTCCTCTGAGCAACTTTTCCCCATTAGTGAAAACTCCTTTATTCTGTGCTTAGAGTAAAAAAAGCGATATTGCTTTTTTTCTTTGTATTTATTGGCCAATCTGTATATTTTTCATATAGTCTTAGTACTTCAGACATTTTCACATGTATCACCAAAATATTACCAATTGTTGTTTTTCAAGTGTTTTTTTTTTTCTTCCTTAAATTTTTTTTTTTGGCATTTTGTGACTCCCTACCTTTATCCTATGAAGAAAAGCTAGACTAATTTCCTAATTTGTTATTCTAACTTCATTTTTTACTTAAATTCTTAATGTCTTCCATTGCATATCAAATTCCTCAACTTGGTTTTCCAGACTGTAGTCTCAGTTACCTTCTGTTCTTATTCTTACTGTTAACCTGTACTGACTTAATACTTAAACCAAACTGCAGTTCATTCTGAGTTTAACAAACTAGTTATACTAACTACATCAGAATTTCCTTAAAAGACCCAAGACTCTCCTTACTGCCAATTATGTGGGCTTAATTCTATTACCTTCCTTCTTGTGATGGCTTCTATATATAAAAATCCTACATATGCTTTTTCAATATTTTATTTCTAATAACATTTCTATGTGAAGCCTCACCTGATCCCTATCATGATAAAAATTCTTTCAGCCCTGGCCGGTTGGCTCAGTGGTAGAGCGTCAGCCTGGTGTGCAAGAGTCCCGGGTTTGATTCCTGGCCAGGGCACACAGGAGAAGTACCTATCTGCTTCTCCATCCCTCCCCCTCTCCTTCCTCTCTGTCTCTCTCTTCCCCTCCCAAAGCCGAGGCTCCATCGGAGCAAAGTTGGCCCTGGCACTGAGGATGGCTCTATGGCCTCTGCCTCAGGTGCTAGAGTGGCTCTGGTTGCAAGAGAGTGACGCCCCAGATGGGCAGAGCATCACCCCCTGGTGGGCATGCCGGGTGGATCCCGGTCGGGCGCATGTGGGAGTCTGTCTGACTGCCTCCCCGTTTCCAACTTCAGAAAACAAAAAAATCTTTCAATGGATGATTAATGATATCTTTCTATAAGACTTGCAAACTTGATAACAAGAATTAGTCATGTTCATCCAAGTAAATGTTGCAGCCTTCCTCATGAGGCTGCATAGTTACCAGATATTAACAACAATCTTTCATGGAATTGTTGGAAAATTATGTGGACAAGTCCTGTCGGGGGTAAGGATGACAGAGACGCAAAGACCCGACTCTGGGGACCAGGTTCAGTGATGCAGATCCACTTTATTCAGGAAGTAAGCTAGCTTATATACACAGGTTCAGCCAATAGAATGTTACAGCATGTCCTTCATAGCCAATGGCTGAAAAGATCAGGGAGCTGGGTGGTTGGTGCTGAGTCGCTTCCTTATTGCGGGCAAGCTCCCTTCCTGGGTATGCCCAGGAGGGTTCTGGGAGCTGGAGTATTCTCACAGCATTGCATCAGCCACAGCTGCTAGGAATGCGCTCTACGCTCCACCCACAAAATTAGTTGTAGATTTAGTTTTCTGGGACTAGGAAACAAAAGATTAAGCCTAAAGTTTAAGCAGTTAGACATATAGCATCTTGTCTAACAGTTTTGCTCTTGAAAATTCGAAAGTCTTCAGAAATTCAGTCATCAAAGTTCTAGACATATTCTTGTAAAAAAGAGAACCAAAAAAGAAAAAAAGCAAGAGAAAAATAAACAAATCCTGCTAAATCAGAACCTGTGAGCAACTTCTTTTCAGGATTTTTTTTTCTTTGACTACTCGAATATATTCTGGTTATTTTTCTAAAGAAGAAAAAAAAACTCATAAAAATTATAAACGTTATGATAAATTTATAAAAAGAATCACAGTAGTAATTCTGGACCAAACTAATTTATGATATATAAACATAGAAAATAATATATAAGAAAGATGAAAAATCTGTGAAAGTATATTATATATTAGATATGTTTTACATAATAGCTCAACCATGAATGTAGGCAATATAAATCTAGTTACTAGAGATAAAATCATAATTCTGAGGCATAATGTTATTTTTCAAGGTGACATAATCAGTAAAAGGAACAACTCTGATTTAAATAAAATTCAATTGATTATGAAAGCTATACTCTTTCAACTATCACATGATTATAAAAATAAATATATTAAGCATTCAAGAACAAATCACAAAAATATTCAAGTACTACTTTTAATAATAATTTGAATTTTTGTAATTTTCTCTCACATTGAATGAGTTAATCTATTGATGTATTTTGCTTTAGTCCATGATGTTGTATGTGGACAAAAAAAAAATCCAAATTGATTAACATTATAGTCATAGATTCTATTTGATAGAACAATATGCTGAGACATTTTATCATTGTGAACTCTTCAGGATATCTTCATTTAAATATATCATGTATGTTTCTTATTAATCATTGTATTTTGTTTTGTCTTTCTAAATGGAGCGTGTATGATTAAAAAGAATCATAGCACATGAGGCTTAAGAGAAAAAAATCATGAATTATACTTTGAGTCTTAGTTTCTATAGATCTTCTATTCAGGAATAATAAATTATAGAGAAAAACCTGTCATACATACAAGAACATTTCTTTTAAAAAGAAATATGAAATATTTGCAGAAGAAACATGATTCTGTATATTTCTCATACTGCAAACCATTTGCAAATTTCCACATATGCTTGCCAAGAACAATGATAATTAATGTTTCATTAAATTATTTGAGAAATGTTGAATTCCAGGACTAGTTTGTACCATATTTAAACATATTGTGCTAGACTAAATTCCAGAAGAAGAGAGAATATTTTATATTTTTGGCTATTTGTAGTAAACAGGAAAATCCTCATGTGGAGTTCAGATTTATACTACATTGGTTAAATAAATGCATATCCCATTTGGCAGTTGCTACTTAACAATCTTTTTATTCTTGGGTATTTTTGAAAATCCCTAGTAATTAGAAAACATTGAACCTTTTGCCCAAGCATATTTTTGAAATATTGTTCAGCTCTATCATACTCTTTAGGTTATTAGATATAACACAAGTAAAATGGTTTGCAGAGAGTTCACTTTTCATCCTGAAGACTTTAAATGTGTGTGTGTGTGTGTGTGTGTGTAGTGTGATATGATTAGATATATTTATTTAAGGTAATAGTATAAAAGTTTAAAAAAATAGGAAAAATGGTAGAATTTAGTTTTTCTAATATTTTTTGCTTTAAACTTACTTTTTTTTTTCCCTGCCCCCAATTTAGTCATTCTCTTTGACAGATTTCATCTAGTTATTCCAAGCAATAGGAAAAGATTTATACATTGACAAGAGGAGAGGTGAAACACTGGTTAAAAGAGTTCTGCAAATGATACTTCTGATCCCAGCAGGAGTTATAGGTTTACATTAGAAAAAAAAAAAAGCAAAGTTTTTCCTGTTAATAACTATAAATTATATGCTATCATTTTTTTTATTCCTCTTTTCTTTTTTCAGTGACTATACTTGAGGGAAAGGGATCCCTCAAGTACAGGAATGAGACAGATACAATATATCTACATTTAAGGGACTCTTACATACTTCTTTGAATAGAATGGCTTTATAAGACTGAAAGATACATACAATTCATACCCACACAAGGCCTGACTCCCCACCTCAAAGTTATACTTAAAAGATAATAAAAGAATGAAATGAAGTTTCCCATACATGCCTGGTTTAGGACAGACTTTAAGCATTAACATACTCCTGTTCTTTTAGCCTTTGTGAATTTGTGAACTACAGCTTGAACTTTAAAGTGTATGTACATATGTACTATAAAGTTATACCTACAAAAGAAATGAAGAAAATTGCCAATTTGTTGCAAAAATGTAAACTTTTAAAATATTTTAAACAAATAAAAACAATTTAAGGTGATGCCTATGTCTACAGATTTTCTTAAACACTACTTTTATATTGACTAAGACACTGAATTTAGTCAATTAACAGGGAAGTTTATGTATAAAGATTAAACTCATGATGTTATTCATAGATGAAACGCTTTCACAATCTCATGATGATTTTCAAGATGGTATTGATTATAAATACTAAAGAAACAGTTTATTGTTCTGCATGTAAGTATATATGTATAAATGTAATTGTTAAGACAATAAAACTGGATATTTCAAAGGCTAAATTATTTCATCATATTTGAACCACTTCAAATGTCATGAGGAACAAATATGAACAAAGAAACCTGAGCTCTTGACTTTCCCATTTTACCCTACCCAAAAAATGCCCCGCGGATAACAATTATTTCTCAGATGGTAACTTTATCCTTCTAGTTGCTCAGACCAAAAAAATTGAGGCAACTTTGCCTCTCCTCTTTCTCTTAGAGTCGACATCTAATTTTGAGGAAAAGTCTAGCTTTAGAACATAATAGAAACTCGGCAGCTCCCACTGTGTGGAATTGCAGTACCTTGATCCAAGTCATCTTCGTGTCTTGTCAAGATCGCAATAGCTTCCTGTCTCAGCTCCCGGTTGCCCCCTGGGATATTTCTTTTCCAGCTCCCCTCTCAAAACCATAATCAGAGTGATCATTACCATTCCCTATGAAAAGGAATCAGGTGTTTTTGGAGAAATATTTGATTCCCCATCTGAGGCAGAGAAGGTTCAATGTGATGCCTGAGTATCTTGTTCAAATGCGAGAAAGTATTCAGAGACTAATAAGGACGTGGCAAAAAACGCACAGCTTGAAGTGACTCTCCTTCTTCAAACACAACAACTTGACTTACAAAAGGAAAGTAACAGAAAAAGAATGAAATATGTTAAATAATAATTATTATGATTATGTAATAATAACAACCAGCATGGCAATGATAATACTAACTTTAACATTACGAACAATCCTTCACTCCATAATGATATAGTGAAAATTGGTAAGGGTGATGAGATAAAGAAAGCACATTTTTACAACATGCTAGGTGGAAAATGCATTGTATTTCACCAACCAGTGTAATAATTAATGTAGGTAAACATCATCAATGGATATTAAAACTCTTGAGTTAAAGATGCTGAGAAGCAAAATAGGCATGTAGACTCTAAGAATCAGTCCACAGATATATATATTTTTTAATTTAAGACAAAGGTAAGAATTGGCTTTACAAAAGAAGAGATCTGATGAACTCCATCCTAGACTATTCAACAGACTTAGCAGCATTCGTGAGACAAACTGTCAGATGCTTCAGGATGTGATGCAATAAGGAGTACACAAATTACTTATCTCATATTCTTACAGAAATATACAGTCAACATTTAATGATAAGGAAATAATCAGACAAATCAATTTATACCGTGAAACATTGTGTAAGCAACTAGACTCTTCAATGTCCTGGAATACCAGGAGAGACAATAATAAAGCAGAGATATTTGTCTAGAATGAAGGAGATAAGAAAAATAAAAACAAAGTGTGATGTGTAGTTATGATTGGATTCTAGTCCAAAAAGTCGCAAAGGATTTTTAAAATTTTATTAATGAAATTAATGTGGGCTTTATATTAGACAATATACTATCAATGGTAAAATGTTGGAGTGTGGTAGTGTTATTATGCTTATGAGGAGAATGTCCTTGTCTTTAGAAGCACATGCTGAAATATTTTAGTAATAAAGTGCATTCTGCATTCTGATTACCTTGAAATGGCTCAGTCAAATAGAGAAAAAAAAATAACAGTAACAACAAAAAATCTATACAGAGAAATGAAACAATGCAGTGAATATAATAAAATATCAATGTTTGGAAATATAGATAAAGGGAACACAGTGGTGCATTTTATTATTTTTTCAACATTTTAAAGATTTGAAAATTTTTGAAATACAAAGGCAAAAGAAGTATGTGTATCTCTATCTATTTCTATTTCTGTTCTCTCTATCTCTATATCTGTATCTACTAGCAACTTATGTCATTTATTTATATTTTATCAAAACTTTCCAAAGGAATTTATCTCATTCAAAATTAATATCAATATCACTAAAATCAGAATCAGAGAGTTGCCGATTATTGGGGATAGGGTGAGCATGGAATAATAATTAGAGGGAGTTCTGGGGGATGACAGAGCAGTTCTGCACCCTAATTGTGGTGGCGTTGATCTAAATCTATATAATTCGTATAAAGGTAATATATTTAAATAACTTTGAACCAAATGACAACAATAAAAAATGAATGCATTCAAAATCTCCTGGAATTTGATTAAGGCTTATAGATTAATTTATTTTATTGTACCAATATCAATTTCCCGGTCTTGTGATATACTAATGTTGTATACTATGTTATCAATAAGTGAAGCGGAGTGAAGAGTTTATGGGAATGCTGTACTGTTTTTGCAATTTCTATGAGTCTAAAATTATTACAAAATAATTTAAAATTTTTCTGTGAACCCATGTGTAACCGTCCAGCTTACCTTAACCATCTTTCCTTCTCTCTACCACTCCCTGGGTCACCAACTCTGCTTGTTTCTGTTGCTCGTAGGCACGTCCCATTCTTAGGTCTTTGCTCTGGCATTTTCCTCAGGATTCCCTTGACTAACCTCTACATTTTGAATAAATCTGAAGTACAATGGGTTTTAATACTACAACATGGCACTGCTTCACACACTCCCCATTCTTCTTACCTTGATCCACTTTATTTTTTTCAGAGCATTTATCATCTCCTATCACCATTCTAACTTTCGTTTTAAGTTTTTCCATTTAGTAGAGAGGGAGAGAGTCATCAACTCATTTTACTCAGTTGTTCCATTTAGTTGTGCACTCACTGATTCCGACCTCTAGCATGCTGGGTCAAGGCTTAATCCCCTGAGCCACCTGGCTGGGGCCATCTTAACTTTCCTAGCTGTTATGTTTCTTGCCTTTCTGACTAGAATAAGAATTTCAATAGGACAAGGATCTTTTTTCTCTTTATAGATGATTCCAGGAAGCTAGAAATATGCTTGAGGTATAATAGGCATTTTCTAAAAACGTGTTCAGTTAACTAGAATACCTTGAATTTTAAGTACTGGAAACTTCTTTCTGATTAGTGACACATGCGTTATTTCAAGAAAATATTGTTTCTTAATAATTTTATATATAAGATTAACTTAAAGCTCCAAAACAAGGAATAAATCAATAATATTCTTCAGTTTGCTGCTACGGGCACTATTGACAGACCATAATATTGCTCCTTTCTTTGCCTTTTTGTTTTGCACACAGTCAAAATCTCCCTCTGTGCTGACTTCCAGACCAAGCCGCTCCATGAATAGCTGCTGTTTTTCCATTGTTTCACGTAGGATTCTATGGGCCTCCACAGTTTCCACTGAAATCTTTGAGGCTATCCTTCTATTGCTCAGTGCACAGCAGCTGCTCAGGTGTCCTGCTGTTCTCTATTCTCTGCACGTTTCCTTCTGTGAAGTTTTACTCCAACAAAGACAGCAGCGTGCTGGCTGAGCTGGCTCTTCTTCCAACACCACTTAATTTGCAGTAGGGCTTGCTGGCCGGCGATGTGGCGCATGAAGCCAGTTATGGTGTTTGCTTTCAGAACCGATCCTCAAGAGAATGTTAAGACACTCGTTCAAAAATCTGCTAAATATGGTTTTACATTTTATATATTTTTTTTCATTTCATTTTAGCATTTTATATTCTTTCATTTTAATGCATTTGGAAAATATAATACATTGATGATATTGGCTATATACATGTGGTGTTTTCCATCACAAGGCTTTATTCTTTGTATGTTCAGCCGCTTTTAACACTACAGCTTTCAGTTAAGTCTTAGGCACAGAGAGCTTTTCCCTGACCTATAAATTTTCATTACCAAACCTGACTTGGAACGTACTATTTTGTGTGTATTTTTAAATTGTGTGGGTTTTTTTCTTTCCTACTGATGCGAATGCTTTGTGAGAACACAGGGAAACTTATCCTTGGCTTACCACTGTATACTGACACCTGACAGACATTGGGTGATTAAAATAAATATATTTTAAATAAATGGAGTTTTGTGAAAACTAATTTCTGCATACTATTGGAGTAAATTGACATAACCAGGAAATAATTACACAACTGATAGCCACAAGCATTAGATATTGAATTATCCATAACTCTGGTATATTGTACTCACATTGACCTTTGAAAGTCATTTTTAGTCATTTTATATTTCAAATAGTTATTTAGAAAGTTGCACTACCTTTAAACAGATACTGACATATTATATAACCAAACATATTTATTATAGCATTGTCTGTAATGGTTATTATTATATACAATATTATTTTAGATATAATGTAATATTATAACATTGTCCATAATATATATAATTATTGATATTATTTAACTTATTTACCTATTGACTATCTACATCCAAAGGTAAAACATAAAACATGCAATATTTTAAAGCTCAATTTTTGTTTTTTACCAGAAAGAACCCAACTAATATAATTAGTCTCAGAAGAAACTGTCATATTTATAGCTACCTAGCCTACCTAACTAGAAAAATCAACTCTGATACTCTACATACCTCCGTAATCAATATGTATACTGGTATAAACAGAAATATCTCAGGGTATTTTACTCTGGTGAGAAGCCGAATTAATTTCCTCAGGCTGCTGTGAAAGTTACTATAAATTGGATGGCTTAAAACAACAGGAAAGTATATTTCATAGTTGTGGAAACTAGAAGTCTAAAATTAAGGCATTAGCAGGGCCATGCTAATGAAGATTCCAGGGGAGAATATTTCCTAGCTTCTGTCTAGCTTCAGATAGTTGCTGCAATCTTTGGCATCTGTTGGCTTATAGCACAACACTGTCACTGCAATTTCTGCCTGTACATGAATGTGGGTGGAGGCCGGGGAAATCTTTTCAACTCAGTGAAGTCTGCCTTTTGGCCTGCCAAACTTACATTCATTCCTTGTGCAAAATATATTTACTCTATCCCAATAGTCTCAAAAATCTTAACCCATTCCAAGATCAACTCTAAATTGAATATCTCTTCTAAATTCATAGACTTAAGAAGATTCCAATTATTGTTTAAATCAAGTCTGGGTAAGACTCTGTATGTGATCTATGCTGAAGCAAATTTCCTCTCCAACTATTTGCCTGTGAAACTAAGAATAAGTTATCAGCTTCCAAAATATAATGGTGGGACTTGTATAGGACAGAGATTTCCATTCTCATAGAAAATGGGAAGACAAAGAAAGGAGTCATTTGTACCAATCAAGTATAATTCCCAGTGTGGCAAATCAATTAGGTTTCAAGGACTAAGACTATTTCTTTGTGGCTTGACTGATACTCAGTTCTACAGATCCTAATGGCCCTGCTCCATGTTTCCTTCCTCAAAAACTCCCCCATCTATTCTACACCTTAGTGAAATCCTACTTATCTCTTAGTTTACCTATTACTTAAATATTCTTTTTTTTTTTTTTTTTTGTATTTTTCTGAAGTTGGAAACAGGGAGGCAGTCAGACAGACTCCTGCATGCACCTGACCGGGATCCACCCAGCATGCCCACCAGGGGGCGATGCTCTGCCCATCTGGGGTGTCGCTCTGTTGTAACCAGAGCCATTCTAGCGCCTGAGGCAGAGGCCATAGAGCCATCCTCAGCACCCAGGCCAACTTTGCTCCAGTGGAGCCTCGGCTGCGGGAGGGGAAGAGAGAGACAGAGAGGAAGGAGAGGAGGAGGGGTGGAGAAGCAGATAGGCATTTCTCCTGTGTGCCCTCGCCAGGAATCAAACCCGGGACTACTGCACGCCTTGCCGACGCTCTACCACTGAGCCAACCGGCCAGGGCCTACTTAAATATTCTAAAGTAGATGAAGTTCTTTGTTATAAAGGCTCATAAGAACACTCATCAGCACTGTATTAATGTAGCCCACAGAAACAGATCCACTAGGATTTATATATTTTATTTATAAGAAATAAATTATATACATGATAAAATAATGTTTTGAACAAAATGCTTGATTCCATAATAAGATTAAAGTCACAACTTATTAAATAACTTTTGATTATTAATTTAAAAATTAAAATTATTTTTAGCATGAAACAGACTATCCCCTTGAAAGTTTCTGGGTCTACTTTAGTTTTATTAGAATCATCATTTTCCTAATGTAAGTGTATGTCCAATACAATAATTGGCATACATAAAAACTAAAATATAAATTTTGCTTTAAAGTAACCTTTCATATAAAGCTAAATTTTCCAAATCTGGAATGATAAAGAAAAGTATTTTTTTTTATTTAATAGTTTAAATTTTTTAATTAATTTTAGAGAAAGAGAAAAGGAGAGACAAACAGACAGAAACATAAATTTGTTTTTCTATGTACCCTGACTGGGGAATTAACCAGGAACCTTTGTACATCAAGACAATGTTCTAACCAACTACTCTATCCAATCAGAGTGTGAAGCCAGTAGCCAGGGTTACCATCACAGCAGCCCAGCCCATGCAGGTTCACATTGAATTCGGACAGTCGGTAAAGAAACAACGAAGCCAAAAACTGGTGGGACATCATCTTTAATCCTAGCTTGCACCCGGCGGGCAAGTAAAAACACACACTGGGCTCCAAAACCCACTCATTCAGTGCTCACAAAGCTACTGACTTTATCCGAGTTTCCTAGAATCAAAGGTTTCTAGCTCACCAGATTTACTCACCTCTGTTCCCTGTATCCTTCCTTCTCCCTGCACAAACTCTTCTCAAACTGGCTTTTCCTTCAGCACTCTGCCATCTTGGCTGCTTCTCCTGGCCTCCTCCACGTGGCCTTTTTCTGCTATCCTCTCTGCTCTCTCCTCTAATGTTAATCTCAGGAACCAAGAGAGCAAGCTCCCGTTCTGCCCCCATTTTATAGTGTAGAAATTAAAACCTTTAATCCCATATACAAAATAGGGAAGTCTCTGATACAAAGTCACTTATCTATCTGAGGCATAATTGGATTGTACCACCCCACCTCAAAAAAGGGTGGGAAAGGCTTAGACCTAAAACCAAGCCCCAGGCTACAAGGATCCTGCTTGTCCACAGCCCATCCCCAACACACATTAATATCACCTGGGCAACAGGCTTCCAAGTGGGCAGCACCATCTTTTACAAAGTAAGCATAATATATTTTATCTGCCCAACACAGAGCTAAAGAACAGTATTTTTTTCAGAGTGATATCAGGAAAAATGGAGAAACCCTGAACAAATAATTTTATTCAATATACTCTTTCACACATTAACTTTCATTAAGCACATTGATGAGGTAACAGCTCTGAGTAGTTCAACAAAAGATAAATTTTATTTTCTGAAAAGAAAATGCCCCTCCAAAGACTTTAATAATATTTGTAAGCCTCCTGATGTGCCATTACTGCATAAGACACTTTTTGGGAAATTTGTAAATTAAATATGGCTTTTATTTATTTACTTATTTTTAATTGAATTTATAAGGGTGACAATGGTTAACATAAATTATACAGGTTTCAGGTGCCCAATTCTACAACACATGTCTGTATATCATATTGTGTGCTAAACTGCCCCCCAATTCAAGTCTTCATCCATCACTATTTATTTCCCTTATGACTTTGTGTGTGTGTGTGTGTGTGTGTGTGTGTGTGTGTGTGTGTGTATCAGAGAGAGAGACAGAGGGAGGTCCTTATAGGGACAGATAGACAGGAAGGTAGAGAGATGAGAAGCATCAATTCTTCATTGCGGCACCTTAGTTGTTCATTGATTGCTTTCTCATAGATGCCTTGACCGGGCGGCTATGGCAGACTGAGTGACCCTTTGCTCAAGCCAGCGACCTTGGGCTCAAGCTGGTGAGCCTTGCTCAAACCAGATGAGCCCACGCTCAAGCTGGCAGCCTCGGGGTTTCAAACCTGGGTACTCCTCGTCCCATTCAGATGCTCTATCCACTGAGCCACCGCATGGTCAGGCTTCCCTTATGATTTTTAACATTTAATTAATTATTGTCCCCATTTGGGGTAAATTAGGTAAGGAGATGCCCTTTGTTTTTAAGAAATAGCTTCTGATTTTTTGGTATATCCCTACATTTTGCAGAAATGGTTAGATTAGGGAAAAATACAATAGAAACAATGGTTTGGTTTTTGACATGACTGCAGAGGTTTGTACCTTTTGTATGAGGACATTATTCAATCTAGTACATTCTAAATAAAAGTCAGGTCCTAAGGATGTGTGGACAGCTTGAATACCTGTGCAATTATGTGTTCTTCCACTTCTCTCCTCCGTGTCCACCTACCTTTTCTATAGGTGAACGTGATACCAGGAAAAAATTCCTGTAACAATATACACAAGACAACTTCTATTTCTTGTTTCTACCTTAGGAATTTTCAGGATTTGAGATAAAACGTTGTTTCAGAACTTGTTGTATCTAAGGATTTTCCAGTCTTATGGACACTGGTAGAAGATACCTAAACTCATTTAAATTTGTAAATTGGCTCTCAACACTACAACCTGATACCTTTAACCCTATTGATACTGCAGAGAGGCACATCCTGCAAAAAAGACACTCTAAGACCATATAACAGTGAAAACAACATAAAGTGTGGACTCATTTATTATTCATAAAAATTTATGGAATAAAAATTATTATTAATTCCACTGTACAATGAAAGAAATGGAGATCTAGAGTTTCAGGCATTTGTCCTAGATCACACCATTATTACATGAAGCAAATAGATTTTGAATCTAGGTCACCTGATTCCTCATAGTTAGTGCTAATTACCATATAGTCCTCGTGTTCATTGAAAACTGTGGCTTAATAAAAGCCAGGTTAGTTCCCATCTAGGTGAATCTGAAGTTATATTTGTATTAATTGGACTTAAAATTTTAGTTTCATATTTCATTAAATTGTGTTTTTCAATTTAATTGCAGTACAACATATAAATCAATGAACTTAAATTACTGCTACAAATTTTAACTAAAGAATTTGTTGGGCAAATGAGTTTGTAAAATTTGTGTTTTTTTAGTTTGCTCACTTTTATTGTTAACAGTGGTGCTGTGGGCCCTGGCCGGTTGGCTCAGCGGTGAAGCGTCGGCCTGGCGTGCAGGGGACCCGGGTTCGATTCCCGGCCAGGGCACATGGGAGAGGCGCCCATTTGCTTCTCCACCCCCCCCTCCTTCCTCTCTGTCTCTCTCTTCCCCTCCTGCAGCCAAGGCTCCATTGGAGCAAAGATGGCCCGGGCGCTGGGGATGGCTCCTTGGCCTCTGCCTCAGGTGCTAGAGTGGCTCTGGTCCCGGCAGAGTGACGCCCTGGAGGGGCAGAGCATCACCCCCTGGTGGGCAGAGCGTCACCCCTGGTGGGAGAGCTGGGTGGATCCCCGTCCGGCGCATGCGGGAGTCTATCTGACTGTCTCTCCCCGTTTCTAGCTGCAGAAAAATACAAAAAAAAAAAAAAAAAAAAAAGTGGTGCTGTGGGGTGTGATTCTAGGAAAAACCAGAGAATGTGTCAGGTTTTGGAGCCCTGTGTGTGTTTTACTCACTGGCTAGTGCGAGGGTAGAATAAAGGAATGGCCCAGTAGTTTTTGGCTCCTGTTTCTTTACCGTCCGCTCGAATCTAATGTGGACCTGCACCTGCATGGCCCGGATGGCCGTGACTGTTGGCCTTACAAGACTCAACTTTTATAGTTAAATATATGATAAAAAGTTCTTAATTTTCCTCCAATCCTAAAATATAACTTTTCTGAAGCAATTAGTATATTCAGCAGTCATGAGTGATTCAAATAATTTCTTATGTTTCTTTACACTTTAGGCTTTTAATATTTTTTATATTTCCCTTTATCTCTATACTTGTTTTATTATTATTATTGTAAATAATTAATTTTATTAACAAGTTTATTAGTTAAAATAAATTACCTCAGAAACAAAAGTAGGCAAGAAGAAAATTTAATGTGAAAAATAGTAGAATCATTTACCAAATATAAAATAACATTCTCAAAACCCTTTTTAATGTGTTCTGATACCTCTGTTTTTCAGAAACAGTGATTCTCTTACCCAACTTTGAAAGGGCTAAGATCTTTGGAAGCCAATGACCTTTTAAAATGATTTAAAATAGCATTTCTTTAAAAAAGTAAAATTATCTAATATCTTCTACCATCTACCATTTTTTCTCAATCTTCTTCCTGGGTGCTTTTTTTTTTTTCTCAAAGAGCGTAGGAAAAATTTTCAGAATATAAGCAAAATGGATGAAGGAAATTCAGACTCTATAAAAGGCAAAGGTAGAAATGAAATAAAATATAACAGGTGAGTGATAACTAAATAGGAACAAAGTAAACTTACCTTGCTAAAGGTTATATTATAAAAGTTATAGTAGATAATAATAAGAACTTCAAGAAATTTAAAAAGATGGTGAGCATCACTGCAATTTTTTTTTTGTACCATTACAAAAAAGATGACCGTGTACTTGAATTGGAAGTGAATGAGGGATGATTCAAAGCATATAATTAATTATCCTTGGCTATTTTACACTGCGGCTAATTCAGATGTTATTCTCTCAGGCAGAGAGGAAGGAACTTGATTTATTCAGTCTGGAGTCCTATTCCCATTAAAACAGAAAGGCTTGATCACCACTGACTGACATTTGTGAGTCACAGCCCTGCTGTTCTCCCTGGAAACCAGGAAGCAGAATAGCAAACAATAGGTGTTTCTAAATGGGCACTAAAAGCCTTTGAGTTGGGGGATGACATATTAATGTCAAGAATGGCAAGGAGATGGTGCTGTGCAGCCAATTAAGATTTTAAAAGTATTTTTATGAAGGCTGTCCTGGTATGTCCAAACAATACAAAAATCAATCATTGTTTTTTTTTGTTTTCTTTTTTTTTTTTTATGTGAACATTGCTTATTTTTAACTAATTTTTTAAAACTAAAAATAAAAAAGCTGAAAAAGGGGTATCAGGCAAAGACTTAAAATTTTATATTAGTCTGCTAACAGTGTCTGAGTTAATCCTCAGTTTAGGTTTGAGAAAGTAGCAATAGACAAACCACCGATAGAACATTTCATTTTAGAGCAGTGTGATTCCATTAGTCTACAAGTACGTTTGGTTAATAGTTTTGACTGGTTCCAATGGAGCTCTCATTGCTACAAGTCTCATTTCACATTGGCCTTCCATGAAATTTCTGCCAAATGGTCGCAGTGAAGGAAAAGATACGTGAAGTTCTTCATGGCTTAGGATGTGCTTCCTAATGAAGGTTTTAAAAAAAAAAATTATGAAGTTAATTATTTGTGGTAGGTTAGTGTAATTTAATCCACTTTTCCTAAGGATGCATGTAAATGCCAAAAGCAACACTCCACTTCTCCAGGCCACACAAGTCAGTAGCTGTGGGGTGGTGCTTGAGAGGGATTAAAATTCACAACTTCTGACACCTAGCCTACCAGGCCACACCAGTTCCAAACTGTCCCCAATAGATCAACTTTCTTCTTTCTGAAAACACATGTTTCCTAATGCTGTTGCTGCTGACAGATATGTCTGTTCATGTGGCTAATCTTCTTTGCTTAGAAAGGAACACTACGAAAGGATCACTCGTTTTCCAGTTCACAACCTTCTCAGAAATTTAAAGGGATACTTCAAGTTTCTAAAAACTACACATTTGACTCTTCCTTGTCTTATTTCTTAACATATGGGGTCTGTCTGGCTTTTTACATTTCTGCTTTTATTATGTTTAAGCCACAAAAATTTCATTACATAATCAATACGCTTGAAAGTGAGGAAATTGAATGTTTTTTCAGGAGTGTGGACAAGTAGACTATTATAAATTATGTTGATAACATGAAAAGAGAAAGCCTAACTGTGCTGATTTTCAGCAAAAAAAAAAAAAATCTTGTCTATAACTTTAGCACTTTAGCTATAGCAGTAAATCAGCTGAGATTGAAAATTTACAATGCTCTTTGAGGAAGGTGAAATTTATTATTAGCTTTTATATACTCCATTATTTTCACAAAGTGCCATAAAATAATTTTACAAGTTATTCTTTTCAGCCTTCCTGTGCTGTGGTAAAAGTTATATTTTCTTATTTACAAGTAAGAAAAAAAAATCACCTGAGGTCAAAGAAAGATTTTCTATCTTATACAAGGTTACAAGATAAACTTATAAGCAGTAGTTAGAATTGAAAAAGTAATGCAGTTCTATTGCATGACTATTTCTACTTTCCTAGTCTTATAAACATCACAATTTAATTCAGATATTTTTGTAACTGTACTGCCCAATAACATGATCTTTTATGAATTCAGTGTTTATTGCGCGACAGATACAGTTTTTTGTTGTAATTTATTTAATCTTCAAAACAATCTTATGGGGGATTATTTATTTCACATTTTACAGACTCGGGCACAGAGAATTTCAGTGACATTATTTTACCCAAGAAAGAATATAGAGCGGTGGTTCTCAAAGTCTGGAGTCCAGGCCACCAGCATGGGTATCACCTGCAGTTTATTTCGTATGCAGATCTTCAGGTCCCACTCCAGATCAGCTGAGTTAGACACTCAGCGGATAGGGCCCAGCAACATGTGCTAAACAGGTGATTTGGAAGCATGCTGTAGCCTGAGAACCAACGATTTAGAACACAGATTTGAGAGGCAGTCTGCATGGGTTTCAGTGACAAGAGTTTCAGGTATGAGCTGTGTGACTTCAAGTCACTGGTTCCTAAAGGCCTGAGCTGGGTTATCTTTACAGTGTGAGTGAAAATAATAGTTTCTTTATGATGACGTTGTTAAGAGCACTAAAGCAGATCTCAGGCAGCTGGTATATTTTTGGTGTATACCAAATCCAAATCTCAATTTTATTATTCATAGCATCAGAATGAATTATTATATGATGATCCATTATTATATTAAGGCATTCCACATGATATTACATAGTAAATGGTCAATAACTGAGATCTCATATTGTTATTGTTTTTGTTGTTGTTAGTAGTAGTATTATTGATCATTACCATTGCCAGTCATGAATTTAATTGTAGAAAATTTGTGTTACCATTTTACCTTTGACTTTAGACTCAAAAATCTGCTTCAACCCTCATTGTGACAGGACTTATGTCCACTGTCTTCTTCTGTGTTTCTGTCTGTCTTTGGCCAGCTGTTGGTCCACCTGTTCCTTGTGACTTACAGAATTAGTCACGTGAACAGCTTCTCCTGATCTACAGCCAGCCTGATGCTCAATTATATCTTAATTATATAAGATACAATACTGTGTTGAAATTTGTAGCTTGAATATGAATGGAGTCCAAATAGTTTTTCTATTGAAAACTATTTGTTCTAAGATTTAAAAACAGACAATAAAGGAAAGAGAACACTGTGCTTCTTTATCAGGATGTCTTAAATTATAGCAATATTTTAAAAATTAATCAGGTAGGAAATCTAATACCGAAAGAATATTGCCCTTCCCTTCACATATATGTAACTTTTGTGTTCTCAAAATATACACTGCTCAAAAAATTAGGGTGTATTTTATCACTTCATATTCATTTTTAAATATCCTTTAATTTTGTGAGCAGTATAGATTATTTTTAACAAGTATTATTTTCTTGTTGACATTACTGTGTTCTCTGTTTCAACATTAAGACAAAAACTTGTTTATTCTTATTCTTCAGTGAACATTAAGCACAATAATATGAGGAATATATATCTTTAAATCTAAAGTCCCTTTACAACCTTTTGCATCATAAGGAAGCCAAAAGTAAAGAATATAACAACTTCAATTAGAAATGGCAAATTAAGATGGCGATTTAAAAAAACCTAAACTAAGGTTATTTACACTTGTCCACAGAGCCCAGTTGATTAGAGCATTGTCATGGAGCAAGAGTTTGCTGATTAACCTGGCCAGGTGTTGGTGCAGAAGATGGAGTGTGAGCCTGAGACTCAGAGGACTCAGATTCGAAACCCCAAGGTCGCTGGCTTGAGCACGGGTTCACCAGCTTGAGCATGGGGTCACTGGCTTGAGCCCACAGTCGCTCACTTAAGCAAGGGGTCACTTGTTCTGCTGGAGACCCCCAGTCAAAGAACATGTAAAAAAGCAATCAATGAACAACTATAGTGAAGCAACTATGAGTTGATGCTTCTCATTTCTCTCCCTTCCTATCTGTCTGTCCCTGTGTCTCTCTCTCTCTCAAAAAAAACAAAAAAAAAACAAAAACAAAAAACACACACACACACACAAAAGAAACAGTGGTAGAGTGTCGGCCCGGCATGCAGGAGTCCCGGGCTCTATTCCTGGCCAGGGCACACAGGAGAAGCACCCATCTGCTTCTCTACCCCTCCCCCTCTCCTTCCTCTCTGTCTCTCTGTTCCCCTCTGCAGCCAAGGCTCCATTGGAGCAAAGATGACCTGGGCGCTGAGGATGGCTCTGTGGCCTCTGCCTCAGGTGCTAGAATGGCTCTGGATGCAACAGAGCAACCCTGATGGGCAGAGCATCGCCCCCTGGTGGGCATGCCGGTGGATCCCAGTCAGGCGCATGTGGGAGTCTGTCTGACTGCCTCCCCGTTTCCAGCTTCAGAAAAATGCAAAAAAATAAAAAAAATAAATAAAAAGACAAAAAAACTTGCCAAGTTAATCCATGGTCAGGACACATACAGAATTGATGTTCCTGTCTCTCTCACTTCCTTCCTCTTTCCCTAAAATCAACAATTTTTTTTAATTTAAAGTAAGATTATTTTTATGCAGCCTACAATGAAGTGAAATATAATTTGGAATGGTGTTCCTATCAAATTTTTAAAATAGTGGTTAAAATTTCATAAGGTTAGATTTGAAACAGTGAAGTTAAAAACCTGCATGAAATTGGCCTTTTCAGTCTTCAGTGTCCTTGGTCCTGATGATTTCTAAGATTCTTTAGATATCTCTATTTACGGTCAAGGGTAAAATAGTGAAAATAGAAGAAGGTGGGGGAGCAGGAAACAGGAAAAAAGAAGAAATAACCAGAAATATGAGGAATGAAAATGATGACAGCCTGACCAGGCGGTAATGCAGTGGATAGAGCGTCGGACTGGGATGCGGAAGGACCCAGGTTCGAGACCCCAGGATAGCCAGCTTGAGCGTAGGCTCATCTGGCTTGAGCAAAAAAAAGCTCACCAGCTCGGACCCAAAGTCACTGGCTCGAGTGCAGGGGTTACTCAGTCTGCTGAAGGCCCGCGGTCAAGGCACATATGAGAAAACAATCAATGAACAACTATAGTGTCGCAACGAAAAACTGATGATTGATGCTTCTCATCTCTCTCCGTTCCTGTCTGTCTGTCCCTGTCTATCCCTCTATCTGACTCTCTCTCTGTCCCTGTAAAAAAAAAAAAAATAAATAAAAAATCTTTAAAAGAAAATGATGACAAATAAGTCAGATTATATTTATTATATCTTTTTACATTATCAATTTTGACTATAATGTTTACAAATAAAAATAATTTTTAATTAATATTTTTACTTAAAATTTGAAGAAAAACTATTAATAAATTATAGAAGTAACCTAAGTACAATTCACCTGTGGTTGTATTGACAGAATACACCAAATTATATCACATTTAAATTAAAACCCTATCTTTTACAAATAACATAGTCTTTAGATTTTGCCTTGTTACAAGCACCAAGGAATTTTAATCCATTAATACTTATTAGAGAATGAGAAAGAAGCATATCCTATGCCACACTTTTAAGTATCCATGTGTGTCTCTAGTGAGACAAAGTGTTGTGTTATGTGGAATCATATTTCTCTTTTTTTCAGTGTGAAAACACCTTATAATCATTTCTGTTTAGTATAGCTTTGCTCTTCAACATCAGGGGTCGGGATCTTTTTGGATGAGAGAGCCATGAACGCCACATATTTTAAAATGTAATTCCATGAGAGCCATACAATGACCCATGTACAATACATTATGCATTATCCAATAAAAATTTGGTGTTGTCCCGGAGGACAGCTGTGATTGGCTCCAGCCATCAGCAACCATGAACATGAGCAGTAGGAAATGAATACATTGTAATACATGAGAATGTTGTATACTTTTAACATTATTATTTTCTTTCTTAAAGATTTGTCTGCGAGCCAGATGCAGCCATCAAAAGATCCACATCTGGCTCGTGAGCCATAGGTCTCCCACCCCTGTTTTACATGATCCACATTTACATTTACTCTTTCTCTCTATGTTTAAAAATGCCCACGGAGCTCATGAAGAGATAAAATACTACTAGGAGAATGAGGGAATTATTTTCACAACTTGGTAATGTAAATATGTTTTTGTTTGTTTGTTGTATTGTGGCAGAAACAGAGACAGTCAAGGAGAGGGACAGACATGGACAGACAGACAGGAAGGAAGAGAGATGAGAAACATCAATTCTTTGTTACAGTTCCTTGGTTGTTCATTGATTGATTTCTCATATGTGCCTTGACTGGGGGGGGGACTACAGCAGACCGAGTGACCCCTTACTTGAGCCAGCTACCTCAGGCTCACGCTGGTGAGCCTTGCTCAAACCCGATGAGCCCGCGCTCAATCTGGCGACCTTGGGGTCTCGAGACTGGGTCCTCTGCATGCCAGTCCAATGCTCTATCCACTGTGCCACCGCTTGGTCAGGCCAAAATTACAATTATTATTATTGGAAATCCATTTTTATTATTCAAGTAATTTCTGTACATCTTGTGAGCCAAAAAGGTTTTGATTATTTTTATTCCATCTTATTTAGAATTACCCTTGTTCTCTTAAAGATGTTACTTTATTTTTGTAAGCCTCACTTTTCTTAGGTGTTAATTAAAAGTAGAAATGCTTGTGAATACCTAACAGAGGAACAAATGAGATGATAAAGGATCCTTAAAAACCTATAGGAATGAAGTTTTTCTTTGCTTTCTTTTCCTGCAATTCAGTTATTTATTCTTATATTCACTGCTTATATCTTATTGGAAACTTTATATTCATAGGGGAGTAGCCAACTTTTATTTCCATTTCCATCAGCCTTATTTGTAAAATCTAACCTAGCAGAGAACTTTCAATAAATATAATTCATGTAGATGAAAGCTTTTCAAGTGGAAATTAAAGTGACAAAATATGCTAAGTGTATGAAAAAAAGCACAGTTGTGGCAAACTCCATTCTCATTACTCTTGGTAGTCATGTTCTATGAAGTCATCACAAATACTGAATTGCTGCTTGAAAATAAATACAAGTTTAGATTCCTTTAAGCAGCTGGTCACAATATTTTTTTCAATTGATCAATACATAACCTTGTTTCGTGATACTGTTTTTAATACATATTGTTGATTAAGTAATATTGTACTCACCACCAACAACATTATAATGTATACCTGAAGAAAAATATTCTAATTTTTGTTCTTTCTCTGTAAAGCAAAGCATAGACTTTCTTGTGCTTAGGAACAATAGACCAACACTTCAGAACTATAATTTAGAACTGTTTTAAATAACAAACTCACAAATATAAAGCATAAAAATATGTCACTAAATATACTGCAAAAAGTATCTTATAGTATAAGAGCTGAAAGAGGATGGCAAAATTTCTCCTTGTTTGACTTCAACAGGGAATGTGCAGGCTAAGTGACAAATTCTTTGGCTACTATGTGCATGCTGCAAATAATCAGAAAAAAGCCACAGGTTTGGACATTGGGTCACAAAAATTTTTTTAATTAATTGTAATGAGGTAACATTGATAAATCAGGGTACATATGTTCAGAGAAAACATCTCCAGGTTATTTTGACAATCAGTTATGTTGCATACCCATCACCAAAAGTCAAATTGTCCTCTGTCACCTTCTATCTGGTTTTCTTTGTGCCCCTCACCTCCCCTCACCTTCTGCTCCTCCCCCCACCTCCTCACCCCTCCACCCCGGTAACCACCACACTCTTGTTCATGTCTCTGAGTCTCATTTTTACATTCCACCTATGTATGGAATCATTGAGTTCTTAGTTTTTTCTGATTTACTTATTTCACTCAGTATAATGTTATCAAGGTCCATCCATGTTGTTGTAAATGATCCGATGTCATCATTTCTTATGGCTGAGTAGTATTCCATAGTGTATATATATATATGTACCACATCTTCTTTATCCAATCATCTACTGATGGGCTTTTTGGTTGTTTCCATGCTTGGCCACTGTGAACAATGCTGCAATGAACATTGGGCTGCATGTGTCTTTACGTACCAATGCTTTTGAGTCACAAATAAATTTTAGTAAGAAGTTGAAATCACAAATAGAGAATCGACAAAAAATGAGCATCATGTTTGTTTGCTATTTTCTATTTATCAATATTCTCATTTTGTTTGTTTTTAAAATAGTTGTGTTTCCCCCTCCATGACACACTTTAAATTTATTTACTTTTTAAAATTTTGAGATAATAATTCATTCTATCTCTTCCAAGTTATATTCTAGTACTTTGTTTTATTTTAGCATTCTTATTATTTTATGAATATTGTGGGAACTCAAATAGTAAATAATTGAACTAAGTAAATTTTAAATAATATGTAAGTATATCTAGAAAAGAGAAAAATTAGGGCAACCCATTTAAGTAAAACTATCACTTTCTCTAATGATCTATATTAAATTTTAATATTTTGTCATGTGTGAAGGATAATATTCTAATCTTACGCCTTATGTTACTGTGAATTAATAGAAAACAGAAAGACGTATCTGAAAGAGGTATCAATTGTATCATAATTAAAATGGCTTATCTGGAGGTGACAATCAATACCATTGATAGATCCATAATTTTGATATAGTGAATTGAAGGTCTGCCTTGTACTTTTTTTGTAACATAGTTTTCTAAATTTTTGAAGACTAAAGCGTGATTTAGGATGAAAACCAGTGAGGGAAGATAGGTAGCATAACCAAGAAAATGTAGGAACTGCAACCAATTACCTACATAATCTTCACCAAACCACTCCTCCCAAGTGAGAGGATTGTAATTTTTGTTGTTTCAGTCAGTTATCATGCTCCCATTTCACTAGCTTGATATGTATGTTAGGCACTTCATATTTATATTTTTGCAAATTATCTTAACATTTTGTTCTGTAGACATTAATGTTTTTAGAATGGTGCTAATTATAATACTAAAGCTTTTTTCTTTCTTTCTTTTTTTTTTTTTTTTGTATTTTTCTGAAGCTGGAAACGGGGAGAGACAGACAGACTCCCGCATGCGCCCGACCGGGATCCACCCGGCACGCCCACCAGGGGCGAAGCTCTGCCCACCAGGAGGCAATGCTCTGTCCCTCCAGGGCATTGCCCTTCGGCAACCAGAGCCATTCTAGCGCCTGGGGCAGAGGCCAAGGAGCCATCCCCAGCGCCCGGGCCATCTTTGCTCCAATGGAGCCTTGGCTGCGGGAGGGGAAGAGAGAGACAGAGAGGAAGGAGAGGGGGAGGGGTGGAGAAGCAGATGGGCGCTTCTCCTGTGTGCCCTGGCCGGGAATTGAACCCGGGACTTCCGAACGCCAGGCAGACGCTCTACCACTGAGCAAACCGGCCAGGGCTAATACTAAAGCTTAAAGTGTGTATAACTTGTTCAAGATCAAACAGTCAGTAAATAGTTGTATTAAAATTGAAGTTCAAGTCTGAGTGGCTCCAAAGTCCACAATTTTCCCACTACACCAGGTTTTATATTTATGAAACTAAAATTCCTACTCTAGGACATGCTGCCAGACGGTCCTTGGGAAAAGCAATGTCAATTCTATATAGTTCTTACCCTGGATATTTATGTTCTTCAAAAATCACTAACAGCTCCTAAAATTTAGACGACTTGACAGAACAACTGTGGTGTTTCTAAGAAATGGCAGCATCATGATAAAGGAGACTGAATTTCCATCTACAACTATGTGTTCTCTTAATCATCACAGTGTGGGGAAATATGCATCTGCATTCATACTAATAAGGTTATTGGTTCATGAGAACACAACAGCATCTCTTGTAAACAGTGAGGATTAAGATTTTTAACTCTCTTGGATGCTAAGAGCTTCCAAATGCAATTAACTGCTTTACAAATGTGTATCTAACTCATTTATAATGTGCTCACTCCAATAAAATACTCTAACTTTGAATTTTTTTTCCGTAATATATTTAAACCTTCAATATTTCCCACAATTGATAGGCAACAGGAAATGATACATAGTTAGTGTAACTTCATATTTATCTTCATATTTGGTGAAGGAATTCTGCCTCTGTATCATGCAAAAAGTCTTGGTTTCTTTTATTCATTAAATATTTATTGAGGGCATTTTTAGAAATGAACTTTGCTGAGAATTGGTACTGCAAAACAGCCTGTTAGCAAAATAGTTAAAAGAAAGACAATACAAGGCAATACCATACATATTCTACAAGAACCAATAGATATACTTGAGCAAGTTTTGGAGGGTTGAAGAAGGGGGGCATCTAAGCTGAGGCCCCTGGGATTAGAAGTGATCAGTGAGCCTAGGCCTGGGGAGACACAGCAGAGGGTAAACCTCTGAGAGGAGCTGCAGTGTAAGAGAACACCCTGAAGAAATCAGAAAATGGCAGCACCTGTGTTTTTAAAATAGATGCTACGGGCATGCATCTTCTAATAAATGTCTATGTTCTCAAATTGTACAGAGGTAATTTCTACTCCAGAATATATTCTCATTGATTTATCAGCATCACAGAATGTTCATCCGTAAAAACATGTCTGCCCCTTAAATAATAAGTGATAGCATGGAAAGGTTTATAACACCTTCTCTTAAGTCCCTCCTTCTCCAATAGGATGTCTTGAGAACATCGTGCTGTGCAGAGTGCAGACACCTTTGCCAGATGCTTAAATTATTGATGGAACTTGTCACTAGCAAATTCCTTAAACTGGATACATTTGATAAGAAAGAATGTTTTAAATGAATGCCTGACTGTGAAGAGAATGGTTTGCAAATTTCTCCACAGTGTTCCTAATTAAAGTTCTGATAATATAGTATTGTGAGATAACTTGTTCTCTTCTGTTTTTAATATGACAATTTAATATGTGCATATAAATTAAAAACACAGCAGTCAAAATCAGCAAAGATTGATAATAGTCCTTCTCTTACTTCTTAGATGTTATTTGTGGGGAAAAAAATATATCAAAAAGGTTTGATTGAGAAAGAAAGTTTTACTAGGCTTCTTATATGGAGGAGAAAGATTTATGATTCTAATCTGAATAGCCCTCTCAGGAAGTCTAGATTCCCACAGAACACAGGAAATGATGTATTTTCTATAGTACTAAAGGACACATTATGTATTAAAGAGGATATCTGAAAATCAGTCTGTTTTGAAGCCATTCAGCAGTATTAACTTAAATAGATCATAGCAATTTTTATACTTTTCAAAGTGGTATTAAAGATCAGTTTAACGGTTTTTAACAAGTAGATTCCTTTTAAGATGTCATCTTATAAAGCTCATGATTAATTGTCTGGATATCCACGTTAAATAGCAGTGCCTGTGCTATCCCCCACCCTCTCAAGAAACAAGCACATTGGAATAATCACAACATCAGAAGCTATGGAATCTTTCTTTGCTACTGTATTGCTAATTTTCTTGTCTTGAAAATAGTCTAATACCAAGGCTTACATTTTCTCTGTAAACTTTTTATTTCACAATATAGATGTCTGTGCTCTCTTGTCTTAATGCAAATCATGATGATGATGATGATAATGATGATAAATACTCTAATTCTGAGTTTTAAAATGAAATGATTATAAGCACATTTACTGAGTAATATTTAAAATCAAAGCATAATATAATCATAAAAATCCTTTATTGGTTTTACTATAATTCTAGCCAACACTACAATAGATATTTCTTTTTCTTTTTCCTTTTCTTTTTTTCTACGGAGACAGAGAGAGAGGGATAGATAGGGACAGACAAACAGGAAGGTAGAGAGATGAGAAGCATCAATTCTTCGTTGCAACATTTTAGTTGTTCATTGATTGCTTTGTCATATGTACCTTGACCTGGGAGCTACAGCAGACTAAGTGATCCCTTACTCAAGCCAGCGACCTTGGGCTCAAGCTGGCAACCCTTGCTCAAACCAGATGAGCCTGCGCTCAAGCCGGCCACCTCAGGGTTTCGAACCTTGGTCCTCTGTGTCCCAGTCCGACGCTCCATCTACTGCGCCACTGCCTGGTCAGGCACAATGAATATTTCTTGAATTGAAAATTCTTTATTATCTGATCATACTAGATGACTAAATTTGATGTTTAAAGATTTTCAACTAAATTGACCTGAAAATCTAAAGAACAAAAAAGCGAAAAATCTGCACCACAAAATGTTAGTTGAGAACAACGCGGCAGTGGCAGAGTTGTTCTAGGCCCCTGGAAACATGATGCTTTTAAATGAACTATTTTTACTTGCACATTTTAAGATATGTTACTGCAGGGATAGCACACTCCGGGGAACTTTTATTTCGTAGGTTTATAGTTCAAACTCTAAACCGCCCATTTTAATGGGAAAAATGATCCCGGTATATATTCTATTTGTTGTTATAATATGATGCCCTAGTGTTTTCTTATTCTCTTTTCCAAAAAATTTCCTGAAACTTTATTTTTAGTGACTATTTTCCCATTTATGAAAATTCCCTATGTATTAACTAGTAGGATTCAAAACTCTTTTCTTTTTAAAAGGCCTTTAACACAAGGCTTCTCTATCGGGCCTCCTTTGGATGGTGAATATAGTTTCAATGGGGTGTTTAACTCTCTTCCTTCTCCCAGCAGAAGCAGGAGGTTGACTACAGCTGCCTTTCCAAGGAAAGTTCATGAGGTTTGTCTCAAATATATTATACTGCTTGACAAAGATCTTTGCTTTTACAAGCTTTATGATGGGTTTATACTTTTTTTACAAGATGCCTTTCTAAAAACAAGTATAACTCCCCAGCAGTCCTTTAAAATAGAGTCAAAATACTTTTCTTTCGGGAGGAGTTTTACCCCAAAGGCTAGTATGTTATATATATTTCCTGCTTTACTTTTCATTTTAAAAAGATTTATTCTTAATCCTAGGCATACTGGGACACTTTCAGACAGGGTATCAAGTTTGCTCAGCCTCAGTGGCACTCTGGCAGACTGCATCTTGCCCTCGGCGTAGCTTGAAGCAGGTCTCTGCCCTGTAGGTGGTTAGGACCCTGAGAAGCTTGTCTCTTCCAGGTGGGAAATCAACCTGTCAGGACGAGTCATGGCAACATGATTAGTTTACTAACTTCTTTAAATGAAAACGTTTGCAACACAGTGTTCCTTTGCTCTCAGTGTCTGCTCGCTGCTAAACAATCCAGTGTTTCATGGGCTGAGTAGAATGCCATGTGTACACCCAGCAGGAGGACATTCCAGGAGGCTTGTGGGCTTCCTCTGTCTTGTGATCTTGTGGACTTCATGTGCAAAGCCCTCTTTCTGTGCCTCCTTCACCCCTCCCTTTCTTGATATCCCACAGCCACAAATATACAAATGGAGAATCAAGGGAAAGGTTGCTCTATTCTTGACAGATCTTGGTAATTCTTATTAAAAATTTGTATATATAAATTATCAGCTTCTAGGGTAGATAGAGCATTTCTAACAACTAGACCCATTTCCTCAGAATTTTGCCTAATTTCCCAGAAGAAACATTCTAAAATGAGTGTAAAATAACTTTTGGAGAAAGAAGATAGATTTCATTACTGTAAGTGCCTCCTGCTGGGGGAAGGTGCTGCTGAGCTCATATTTAAGAATGTTTAGACCTGCATCCTTAACTGCATTCTTAAGTATGCCTCTGCTTCCTTGGTGGTAGTTTAAACAGTGGAAAATGTGAACCCAATTTGTGTATTGTGGGAGCTTTTTCTAGGTTTTTAAATAATAGACTATGTATCATTTAAATTCTTCGAGGACCCTTTTATTTTCCATTTAAGTTGTTTTCGCAAGTCAATAGCTATGTCAAATGAACTATGCTCTATTTTTTTTAAATAATTTTATTTTTTTAATGGAGTGACATCAATAAATCAGGATACATATATTCAAATGCTCTATTTTCTTAGACAGTTTTTATTAGGGCATGCGTGCATAAGAAAAATCTCCTTCAGGTAGAGAGAAATATGTTCTCTTGCCCTAAGTAATGAGTTTTAAAGAAAGAGTTCTTTCTTATTAATGAAATGTACACACTCTGTTTACCATTCTAAAAAAGAGTTAGAGAAAAGGTCAGTAATAAGCATTCGCTCTACACTTTAATATTTATAGTTATTGAATAAGTTATATTCAAATACCACATACTGTCCATGGCTAATTAATTTTTATACTTTCTTTTTTATGTATAGATGCATTTTGGTTACTGATTTAAACATATGTTTAATAAATGTTCAAAATAAATGGTACTAAAATTTCAAAGACATTACTCAATGTATGTAAAATTCAGTGAAGTGAACTAGTGTGTAAGCTAATTTTTAATGTAAGACTTAGACTAATTGACTTTTTTTTTTAACAACTAAGTGTTCCTTAATAAGGCCATCTGTCACAGTAGTGAATCCTACAGTACGTACTTGGCAAGATTCTAAAGTAAGGGTAGAATGGGTAAGTTATATATTTACTACTCTGTCTTCTAACCATGAGTTTTAGTTCTCTTTCCTAAGTGGACAATAAGTATCAAAGAAAGATTACAATAATAATATATGAGCCTTCGGTGTTATTTTAAACTGCAGTGGGAAATATCACATTAGACTAAATATGAAAGAAAGATTTGTGTCAATATCAGAAAATAATCTTTATTAAACTCATTAAAACAACATACTGGCAATGTTCCTAAGATGTTCTATTAGTATCCTAAGATGTAAACTGTGTTTTATTTATTCCACTTATAAACTCAAAATTAATATATGAAATTACTGACTGCAGTGTTTCAATATTTCTTGTTGTATGCACATGTGTGTATGTGTAGTTTTATGTGTGAGTGTATGTGTGTGTAAAATGGAAAGATCAGAATGGAATTTTACATCATGTTGGTTAGATAGAGAACTAATATAATATCATTTACTTCCTGAAAGTATGAATGAATTTATTAAGTAATGTTTATATTTTACAATGTCTTTTGAATAGTATTGCATAGAAAATACTGCTATTTTGGTAAGAAGCTTGATGAACTTTTAAACAGGACTTAAGGAATAAGTAGTTACTGACTTCTGTCCACAATAATCACAATGCTGCTATAGAAACAATTCATAGAAGTCAATAAAATGACTCCAAATGATTGAGAAGAAAAATAGGGCTGGAGTATGGAAAAGGATGGTGCTATCACCACGTCTCCTCTCTGTTGTACAGTCTATATACATCCAGGCACTTGAGTGATGTTCCCATTCTCATCTGTCAGTACTGAGAGAAGTATTCTGGAAGGGAAGAATTGCTTTTCAGAGAATAAAGACTAGTATAATTGGGTATCACTTGAATTAAGCAATATAACAATATAATTATAATACATAGGGTTTTGGTACACAAAGATATCTGCATTGCGCTTATGTATGTCCCACCTCTGTACATAGCCATAAAACATATAAAGGACATATTATTTAGTAATGAGTATGGCACAATCAGATGCATTATATAAAACATATTAACAATGCTGTCTTCAATATTGCTATTTATCTATAAATACAGTGGATTTTGCATTATTTTCCCAGAAATGGGAATAATTGTACCTATCACATAATCAAGATCTTAGTGATTACAGATAATATCTTACTTAGATTACCTCATGATAATAATAAATAAATGGTCGGTATTATTTGTTAACTATCCACCATGGTGTTGACATACCTGAGAACATTTATTCAAGCAGTCTTTCACATAACACACACTTACTGAATATCTGTTATGGACTAAATATACATCAACAGTCACATAAAATGGTGAGTAGATATAGACACTATTTCGGCTTATCTGACATTTTCAATCTTTGAGCAAAAACCCAACAATATTGAAATATTAATTTAATCAGAATATTGTTCATTGTTAACCTATTCTCTTAAGGTCACTAAGAAGTGATATTTAAGGTGATATACTAAAAAAATTTACTGAACACTACCGTATGGCAGGCACTTTAATATGTACTAGGGAAAGAGCAGTGAACATGCATATTAATCTCTTCACATAGAGGTTATCTATTACTCTTCTTCTTGATTAATCATTAGACATAAACACCTTTTCTTGGAAATAGATCTATAAAATATATAGGTCATTTGCTGTTTACCTTTCATTTAAAAGTTTCTTTTCCTGCCTCTTATATCTCTCTCAATCCAACATCTTTCTAAAATAATGAGAAAATGATGCTCCATTCTCCATATTTATGGAAATTAAGAAATCATTACATTATGATAAGGTACAATTTCATATGAGGCATGCAATGTTGTCTGCCAAGGTTTTATTTACTATATTGGTATTTTTGAAAGGTGCATTTTCAAGTATAAGTATCAATACTGGGATTTAAACATAACAAGTGAATAAATCTGAAAAAAATGAAGTGAGGTACTACAATACCTACCTTGGGCAGCCCACTTATTGCCTTTTCTCTATATAGAAAAACTACAATCCTCTACACCAAAACTGAAATGTGTTGTGACATTTTTTAATAATAAAACAAAACATTGTGAGCCATGCTAATTATTTTAGTCATTACAAGGTTTAGACTTTATTTCTTAGAATTTAAGTTGCATCAGTTGTTGTATAAATATCGGTTGAACATTTCCCTAAAGACCTTTGAGGTCAACACTTATTTATAGATAGAGAAACTAAGGAAATTACTTCTGGTTACATAAATTTTGGTCAATATCTTCTCCTCTCCACTGAAGATACTCCCTAAGAGGGACATTGACTGTATTTTCCTTAGAAGAGAAATAAAATAAAACAAGTTGTTCAACTTCTATTTTTTTCCCTAAAAACCAAAAATGTGTCTGAATGTGGTAACATAACTTAGAGTACACTATCTCACTCCATCGAGGTATGTCTCGCTGACAACAAAACACACCAGAATTTATTTTGTTCATAAAAATATACTAAGACATGCATGCTTCCTCACTAGATGATTTACCTATAGCTACCAAAGAATACAATTGAAAAATTTGTTTAATATTTGTACATATTAGTTATCATAATGGAAAACAATTTCTCACATGTATAGTTAATGTTGAAATATTCAAGCTAGGGTGTATTTGCATTCATCTTTTTTAATATATTACTCTTCAGTGAGCAGAACATCTTTCTAAATGGATATGTCATACCCTGACTTGGTAGGACATGAATGATTATAGCTTTCAATTCGTAATATGCTTTCCTGACACAAATATAGGATTATGATGCTGTATAATGTTGACATTTATGGCCACTTTCATAGACTTTATCCGAAATCCTTGTATGAATACAGAGTCTACTGCATAACTATTTCAATGTGTCTGTGTATGGACAAGCACATGTACTATTATATGATTAAAAGCGTTATAGATTTCAGTATTCCATTTACTATGAGTTGTTTTAGAGTCAATGAAGATATAGATGTGAACCAACCCTTCAATGCCAGTGGTGAATGGTGACTATAAACTAACAGTGTTCTTAGATGACAAAGCCAATTCAAGGTTCTTATAATTCATCTGATAATAAATTTCAATTATGTAAATCAGGGGTAGTCAACCTTTTTATACCTACCGCCTACTTTTGTATCTCCGTTAGTAGTAAAATTTTCAAACCACCCACTGATTCCACAGTAATGGTGATTTATAAAGTAGGGAAGTAACTTTATAAAATTTATAAAGCTGAGTTACAGCAAGTTAAAGCATATAATAATAATTACTTACCAAGTACTATATGTCAGATTTTCGCTAAGTTTGGCAGAATAAATCTTTACAAAACAACTTACTATAGTTAAATCTATCTTTTTATTTATACTTTGGTTGCTCCGCTACCGCCCACCATGAAAGCTGGAACGCCCACTAGTGGGCGGTAGGGACCAGGTTGACTACCACTGATAAATCTTGAAAATTAGTAAGCATATTAGACTAAAAAGTACCATAATGGTTGTATAAATAATATTGCCTTTCTTCATTATTACCGGAAAACAAAGTACAATGGTTTAAGATTGTTAACATAAATAACATTTAAACCTGAAATGGGAAGCATGTTTATTTAACGCTAGATTAGTGGAAAAGCTTTTGAACAGTTTTAAACATTTTTTTTTTTGGTCTTAATATATAATTCTGAAGATACTTTCAATCTTTTCTAATGGCAAAGTGTCAATTATGGGCATGTTAATTATGAATATAGCATCTACTATGTGACAGGCAAGATTCTATAACTTTATATCAATTAGTATATGTAATCATCAGTACAACCTTATGAGATACCTACCATTATTACCCTTGCTTCAAAAGCTAAGACAATAAAACAAAGAGGTGAGTTGACGTGCTCACATGCTCAGGGTCTCAGAGTTAGAACGCGGACTTCACTTCTCATCAGGGGTCACTGATGTGCGTAGAGATGAACTCTTCTGTAACTGAATTCCCTTTGCGTGCAGAATGTGGTCTGATAGAAACTGGGGCTTGGCTCTGCCTTTTACTCTTTATTCCCACTGACAGCCCAAAGTGCTAATTAAGTTGCCCATGATTAGCTAAATTTGGTATTAACGTTGTTACCAAAATTTAGCACTTTTAGATTACACTCCTGAGAATCTTCTATGGAAAAGAAAGAAATGATAATACTTGTCGTATATTAAACTAACCCACCACTTATAACGGGATTCTGAAGCAGAAAGTCTGTAGCAGGCAAGTTATTTGAGAGCCTTGACCCAATATTTATTTTGTTACATTTTTCTATCTGAGATGTGTATATAATTTTATATATATTTAATAATTTTTATTTGTAGAACTTCATGTTAAAAATGATTTTTTTTAAATTTTATGAAGTCTCCTGGTGACATAAGATTAAATATACAGTATATAGTTTTATTCAAGTACTCATGCAAAGGGATGGCAAGAAACGCTGAAACTTTCCAAGACATGCACAGAGGAGAAAAAATACGTAGAGAGTATAAATAGTAATGGTTCTTACCCCTTGCCACTCAGCCATTCTTCCTTCGTTTCTACTCAAGTTTGATTAATAAAAGTGGATTTCTGTGCACTGTACTTTAGTGAGTGGACTTTCTGGTGGGAAAAGCCTTTGTGGGTGAAGTTTAGTTTCTAGCTTATAAGCATCAAAGGGAGCTCACCTGGAGAGGCACCTGGTATAACAGGTCACACTGTCTGACCTGCAGTTTGAGAGTCATCCTCTGAAATGTTCCTTTTGTTTAACCAATAATGTCAAGTGATACAAACTGTGAGGTTGCCACCAGCCCCTTGTCGGACAGTTTTTCTGTTTGCTGTTCTAAATGCTCATTTCTGCAGGTTTTACTATCTTTTTGCAATCATGGTAATTCGGGTTTTATGCTATGTGTCTATAAGCAAAAAAATACATCTTCCTTTCTAAATTTCTCAGAGTAATGAATGTTATTTTAATCAATTACATTATTATTTTAAATGACCTTTTCATATTTCTTTTAAACTTATTCTGTTATATCTCTTACCCCTTCTTTGATGGATCGACAAATGAAAATAACGCTTAAAGGTCTTAGTCTTGTCAGAGTTGTGTGTGGAGGAAAAAAATTTTTTTTCACATGCAGCCTGCATGACTTAGAAAAAAAAAACAAATACAACTGCTCAAAAATACATTTAAAAATAAGTTAATAGTCAGTTATGAAATAGGAACTGTGATAATTAAAGTGTTAATTAAAGTACTAAAAATTTAGGAATTCTTTTTTTTTTTTTTACTTTTTCTTTTTTGGTACAGTTGAAAGCATAGTATAACTGCGTGTTTGGTTAACAGCAAAACATTATCTTATTGCAAAAGAAGTTGAAGGCCTAGCTGTAAATAAAAATTAAAAATTATATACATCTGTCTATTTTAAGCCCCGACTTCCAAAGATTTAGCGCTGCTGGATGAATTTGTCACTGTTACTGTGCAATGTACAGGTTAAATAAAACTGCATAGTACTCATTTTTGGAAAAGAAGGAATTTGCAGACAGCTTCTCTTCTCTTTTAGTTAAAGGGTGTCTTTTCTTATTGAAATCAATTCAGTTAAACCTACAACTCTAAATTGTTAGCAGTCCTGTTATGATCATTTTGTCTGTATTTTTAATGGCAGATCTATTTGCAGGAAGATCTATGGATACCAAGTATCGATTGAATTGAATGATGTGCAACTGAGTGTCTTCCCTGCCAGGCTTCAGTCACTTGGATGACTGACTTTGTGACTTTTCCCCCCATACAACCTTTGGAGTTACCATAATATATCACTTATCATTAGAATTCGCTAATTAATTTAAGAGCAAAGAGGGATCCAAATCCAATTAAAGCATTTACTTAGTCTATGACTATGAGGAAGTCACCAAACCTCTTTCACCCCCAATATCATAATTTAAATAATATGAAGGTGGATCTAGATTACTTTCCATTTCTCATATACTTTGATTTTAGAATTTCATAGGTGAGATTTTATATATGAGATAATTAGATGGAGCACAATTAAACTCCATTTTTAGTTTGTACTAGAAAGGAAAAGAAGTCCACCCTATATGATATTCTGTAAAAAACTATTTGCATTTTTTTTTTATTTAGCAAGTTCTCTAAAAATTATTTCTTGTGAAAAAAAAAAGATAGATAGCATTTACATCTCTTTTATTAGTTAAAAGTTGATTTGGACCAACCTTTTAGAATCTTAAATGATGATAAATGATCAAAGTTATTTACAGATTCTTGACTAATAAAATTAGTAGGAGGGGGGACATATAAGATAAATTATGATCAACTGTAGGTACCCACAACTAAGAATTATTACTAAGTAACTAACTGAGAACCTTGATGTGTGATGTTGCATGAGATTACGTCTAAGGATCATTTGCTCCATTTTATGACTCTGTCACATAAAAAATCAGAAGTTTCCACACTGTGAGACTAAAAGTTTGTTCAGGTTTATGGAATATATCCCAGATGGACAGGTAAATGAATATAAGTGCATCCTCAATGAACTTGTGATAATGTATGATCCTTTGTCTACTTTTCAAGCACTCATAAAAAATCAGAAGTTTCCACACTGTGAGACTAAAAGTTTGTTCAAGTTTATGGAATATATGCCAGATGGACAGGTAAATGAATATAAGTGCATCCTCAATGAACTTGTGATAATGTATGATCCTTTGTCTACTACAAGCACTCATGTTCAATAAGATTTCGGGCTTTCTGGACTCCTCAGCCTAATTATTGGCATTGTTCTGAGGTTGTTGGTAAAAAAGATATAATTCTTTCCAGAAAGCCCTTTAATAACAAATAAAGGATTATTTTATCAAGAAGGTAAAGGAAAATAAGGAAGGCATTTATAAGAATTTATGTAAGCTTGTACATTAATCTTATAAAATACATCTGATTGCATTACCTAATAATATGATGGCTTGCAGAAGCTATTAATTACCACAATATTGTTTTTTTCAAATATATCAATACATACAAGATAAAAATTCTTGACTCTTTTTAACCCACAGAAAGCACAGCTTATAAATTGAGGACCCCACAATTTATACTAAAGTCTTTGTAAGCTTACCAATATGTAATTTAATTATCCTTAATCTTGCTTTTTCTCTCTTACACACAAGCAAACACACACATACATGCTATCTGCTAAAATTTATTTCAAATTTCAAAAGTCTTTGAACTGAGTACACATTTATGTACAAGCTTTTTTAATGGGCGTGTATCATTTCTTTTTTTATTTTTTATTAAATAATTTTATTTTTTTTAATGGGGCGACATCAATAAATCAGGATACATATATTCAAAGATAGCAAGTCCAGGTTATCTTGTCATTCAATTATGTTGCATACCCATAAAAGTGAAACTAAGAGACATTGATAAGAGTGTGGTGGTTACGTGTATCATTTCTTTTGGATAAATACCAAAGAGTTGGCTGACTGCATCATGTGACATTTAAACTTTTAAGAATGTGCCTAAATATCTTCCAAAGTGTTTGAAACATTTTATTTTCCTGCCAGCAGCATATGAGAATTCCAGTATATTCACATTCCTGTCAACTCTTAATATGGTCAGTCTTTAAAATTTTTTCCCTATTCTTATCAGTGTGCTATTGGTATCTTATTGTAGTTCTGATTTGCATTTCCATAAAGCTCATTATGTTAAGAATCTATTCATGTGCTTATTTTGTATCTACCTATCTTTGTGAAATATATCTTTGTACCCTTTTGGAGGACTAGCTAATGGCTATCTAATTGTTTCAGGACCATTTGCAAAAATGACTGTTCTTTTCGCCATTAAATTCTTTTTGCACCTTTGCAGAGAATCATCTGCAAGTCTACTGTGGGTCTTCTTCTTCTTCTTTAACCTATTTGTCTATCTTGACATCAATACCTCACCAACTTGAATTGTCTTAAAGTTATTAGTGCTTGTTCTCCAACTTTGTTCCTTTCTTTAAAATTTAATTCATTTAATAAAATTTATTAAATTTGTTTAATTTTCAGCATATCTCTTCCTTTTTGAGTGAACTTTATCACTTTTATTTTGCAAGGAATTTTCCAATTTCACCTAATTTGTCAAATTTTTTAGAAAAATTATTTTGACAATATCTGATTACTATCTTTCTCATACAGAATAACCTGTAGTAAGTTTGCTACTCTTACTCTTTTTTTTATTTTTTATAATTTTATTTTTTAATGGGGCAACATCAATAAATCAGGATACATATATTCAAAGATAACAAGTCCAGGTTATCTTGTCTTTCAATTATGTTGCATACCCATCACCCAAAGTCAGATTGTCCTCTGTCACCTTCTATCTAGTTTTCTTTGTGCCCCTCCCCCTCCCCCTTTCCCTCTCGCTCTCCCCCCTCCCCCCGTAACCACCACACTCTTATCAATGTCTCTTAGTTTCACTTTTAAGTCCCACCTACGTATGGAATAATGCAGTTTCTGGTTTTTTTCTGATTTACTTATTTCACTTCGTATAATGTTATCAAGATCCCACCATTTTGCTGTAAATGATCCGATGTCATCATTTCTTATGGCTGAGTAGTATTCCATAGTGTATATGTGCCACATCTTCTTTATCCAGTCATCTATTGATGGGCTTTTTGGTTGTTTCCATGTCCTGGCCACTGTGAACAATGCTGCAATAAACATGGGGCTGCATGTGTCTTTACGTATCAATGTTTCTGAGTTTTTGGGGTATATACCCAGTAGAGGGATTGCTGGGTCCATAAGGTAGTTCTATTTGCAGTTTTTTGAGGAACCACCATACTTTCTTCCATAATGGTTGTACTACTTTACATTCCCACCAAGAGTGTATGAGGGTTCCTTTTTCTCCACAGCCTCTCCAACATTTGCTATTACCTGTCTTGTTAATAATAGCTAATCTAACAGGTATGAGGTGGTATCTCATTGTAGTTTTGATTTGCATTTCTCTAATAACTAAAGAAGATGAGCATCTTTTCATATATCTGTAGGCCATTTGTACTTCCTCCTGGGAGAAGTGTCTGTTCATGTCCTCTTCCCATTTTTTTATTGGAAGCTGCTCTTATTCTTGATATAGGTGACTTCTCTCTTTTCACTCACCTTTATGCTTAAAAGTTTTTATTTTTATTGATCTCAAAGATATACCTTTTCATTTCATTTATGTTCTTCATTCATTTTCTATTTTATTGATTCTTTTTTGCTGTGATTTTAAATATTTTTTCCTCAGATTATTTTTAATTTAATTTGTTCTCTTTCAGTTTCCATGGTACAAACTAAAGCCATTAATTTGAGTCTTTTTTTTTCTTAACATATAGATGTTTAATGCTATAAACTACTTCTAAGTACTGCTGTATTGGCACTATCTAAATTCTATATTGTGTTTTCATTTTCATTCTCTTAAAAATGTCTTTTTAATTTACACTGTTATTCCCTATTTGGACTATCGGTTATTTCAAATATTATTAGATTTCCAATATTTAGGGATTTCTTTTCAGAAATTTATTTTTGTTGTTGATTGTAATTTAGTTGCACCTTAGTTTCAAAACAGAATTTGTTCACTTGAATCTTTTAAAATTTACTCAAAATTACTTTACGGCCAAAAAGATGAACTGTCTTTGTAAATGCATTGTGTGACCTTGAAAAGAATATGTATTCTGCTCTTACCAAGTGTAGTATTCTAACAATGTAAAGTAGTTCAAGTTGATTGACTGTGTTGTCCAAATCTTTTATATTTTTATTGATATATTCTATACCTGTATAACTAATAACTGAGAGATGGCTATTCAAATCTGTACCTACTGCTTAATCTGTGGTGGTGCAGTGGATAAAGCATTGACCTGGAATGCTGAGGTCACCAATTTGAATCCCTGTGTTTGCCTGGTCAAGGCACATATGGGAGTTGATGCTTCCTGCTCTTCCCGCCTTCTCTCTCTCCTGTCTTTCTAAAAATGTATGAATAAAGTCTAAAAAAAATGAAATCTCTACCTATTAATATCTATTTTTCTTTGAATCCTTTCAATTTCTTCATCAACCTCTGTCATCATGTGTATAAATATAATTATGTCCTCTTAATTAATTGGCCCCTTTTTCACATTAAGATAAACTTCTTTTTAATATACTTAATTTTGAATTATCATTTGTCTGATTTGTTATTGTCATTCACTATTCTATTTAGTGCTAACCTGTTATATTTTTCCCCCATCATTTTACTTTTAACCTATATGTGTCTAGATTTAAAGTGTGTTTCTTATAAACATGAGGTTTGGTCTTGCTTTTAAATTTAGTCTGACAATCTCTGCCTTTTAATTGTCTTAAGCTATTATTTAATATGTTTATCTCTAGTTAGGTTTAAGTCATTATGTTGCTATTTATTTTATGTTTCTCTGTTCTTCGTTTGTCTTTTTATTCTTCTTTTGGATTAATCAATTTTATTGTATGTATGTACTGTATATGTATGTATGTATGTATGTATGTACATATTTTCACTTCTGGGAATATATCCATAGAAACCCAACACACTAATTCAAAATAATATATGCACCCCTATGTTCATTACTGCTTTATTTGCCATAGCCAAGATTTGGAAGCAGCCTAAGTGACCATCAGTAGATGAGTGAGTAAAAAAGCTGTGGTACATTTACACAATGGAATACTACTCAGCAATTAAAAAGAAGGAAATCTGACCTTTATGACAGCATGAATGGACCTGAGGAGTATTTTGCTAATGAAATAAGCTAATTAGAGAAAGATAAGTTTTATATAATTTGACTTGTATGTGAAATATAATGAACCCAAATAAACTAATAAACAGAATATAAACAAATTCATAGATACAGAGAACAGGTCAATTTTGTTTTTTATGAGCTCATTTTATTTCTTTTGTTAGCTAATCGATTCTCACTCTTGTTTTATTATTTTAGTGTTTTCTATACATTCTATACATTTTTAGCCTATCATAGTCTACCTTTACATGATATTATGCTGTTTCATGCATAGTAAGAAAATCTTTACTAATATACCTGTACTTTACTTCCATTTCTCTCCTCCTAGAATTTAACCTATTGATATAAAGTATTTTACTATTTACAGATACTATAAATCTAATAACAATTTGTTATAATTTAGTTTAAATTTTTAATTATATTTTAAGATATTTAAATATTTACAAAAATCATTAAATTACCATTGTAGTTACTGGTGCTTTTGTCTTTAAGTCTTTATGTATACCTCTATTTCTATGTGGTATCAATCATTTTTTCCTGCATGAAAGATTTTCACCAATACCTCTTATAATTTACCTATTATGCCTTTGTTGAATCCTTTAATGTTGGTTGTCTGAAAAGTGTTTAGTCCACTTTTATTTTGAAAGGCATTTTTCTGGATATATAATTCTAGACTGGCATGTTTCTTTTTTTGCACTTTGATGATGTTTCACTCTTTCCTTGTTTTATGATTAGAAATATGTTGTGTTCTTTATTTTATGTAAGATTTTTCTGTTTTTGAGATTTTCTCTATTACTGGTTTTGGATAATTTACTTATAATATGCCTTGGTAAAATTTGCTTTATGTTTCTTATCACTGAGATTTATTGATCTTAGATCTGTGCATTTGTAGTTTTCATCAAATGTAGAATCTTTTTAATTATTATTTTTTAAATATTTCTTCCCTCTTAATTGGTAACTCCAATTATATAGATATAAAAAAAATTGAAGTAGTTCTAAGGTTTATGACTGCTCTTCACATTGTTTAAATTTGTTGTCTCTGCATTTTCTATTTTAGATAGTTTCTATTTCATGCCTTCATGCTCATTAATCTTTTCCTTTATTGCCTGAAATTCAGTGAGTTAAAAACCGATGTTTAATAAAAATTCCTTAGTATTTTACTCTTCCAGACACCTTCAAAAAGAAGGCTCAATGTCAGTAAATTTTCTGAGGCTGGTGTAGAATATGTATTTAGAAAAAATATTTCCATGTGCTTAAACAATATTAAAGGTGTTTTTGAACAGAGTGATTAATGGAGAGGTATGTTTATGGAAGAGGCTGATAAGAGATAATAATATGTTTAAAGAAGTATGACATACCAGAGGGGAAAATTTCTAAGACGACCAGAATTTAGATAAAGGAGCATAATAAAACTATCAGCAGAAAATGGAATATCAGAAAAACTTTGTCTAGATAATTAAATTTAAATGAACCAAAGAAAAAAAAATAACAGCCTGATTAAATAATAAATAGAAATGTATATTAAATGTGAAATATGTGCTGACATTATATAAAAGGCTTTACATGGACTACTTCATATAATATTTACAGGGTTATTATAAGCCTCTATGATTGTCTGCAAATCACAAATGAGGATAATAAGTTCTGATTACAGTTCAGCAAAAAATTAGTGGGGATAGGATTTGAATATCAATATATCCAGCACCAGCCATCAGTTTTTTTGTTACCATTACTGTGAAAATGGTATAGGCATAGTTTAATATATATATATATAATATATATTATAAATATATAAATATATATTATGTAGTAGTTTAGCTAAAATTATATATCAAATAGGAAAATATAATTGAGTTATGCCATATCCAGCCTTAAGGAACAATTTTGATAGCCCAAGTAACAACCACTCTCATAGATTTGACTATCTATAGTCTAAGATAGTATTACACTGTGACTGTATGATTTGTACCAATTATATCAATTTTTCTTTTGGTCATAAGAAGATTATTTTATTTTATTGTTACATTATGTATTATCCCTAAGGAAAACAAAGATATAATTAAAACATTAATATTATAGTTACTAGAATTTGAACCACAATAGATTAATGCTCTGAGTAATTGTGATTACTTTATTTTGTTTACTACCTAGCTACTCAGTAAATCTTCTAATAGACAAGAAACTATTAAAGAGTTATGCCCTAAAATATTTTGTCTTTCTCCATTGCATTTATTTTCCTATGAGGAAGGTAGTATTTACCATAACTCATTTCTTGTTCTGTAATAAAACAGATGTAGTTAATAGCAACATAAACTACTCTTGCAGGTCATTAGCATTGAAAGTATATGTGAAGTTTAATACAGGGCCAATTCAACACACACATGCTAAGAAACAGAAAGAAAATAAGATGACTAAATACTGTAACTCCATACAAACTAACTTTCAGACACCATGCAAACCTTATTGAGATTATCTCATCAAATTTTTAACAATTTTCTCCATTGTCTCAGATATGCTCAATGTCACTTAGGTAATTGGCTTTGGAGCCAAATTTCAACCATCCCTGTCTGACTTCAGAGTTCAAGTTTATAACCACAGTGTCATACTTTTTTGTACTAAGATATAGTGAGTCGATATAGTGTCTGCCATTTATTTTAATAAAGGAAATCCTGTGTGGTAAAGCCAAATTCTTAAAAGTAAACCTTTAAAAAAATGCCTATGTATTCTTTTTGTATTGCAAATACAAAAATACTCCAGAGACCTGAGTATCTCTTTCTTCTCCACACTTTTAAGTATTCACATTTTTGAGACATAGTTATTAAATAGTGTGCCCAATGTTTCCATGAAGGTACCAAACATAACTTCAGAACCTATGATTGATTCTTTTTTTTTCTGTGACAGAGAGAGAGAGAGAGAGAGAGAGAGAGAGAGAGAAATAGGGACAGACAGACAGGAAGGAAGAGAAATGAGAAGAATCAATTCTTTGTTGCAGCACCTTCGTTGTTCATTGATTGCTTTCTCATATGTGCCTTGACTAGGGGTCATAGCAGACCGAGTGACCCCCTTGCTCAAGCCAGTGACTTTGGGCTCAAGCTGGTGAACCTTGCTCAAACCAGATGAACCCTCGCTCAACCTGGCAACCTCGGGGTTTCGAACCTGAGTCCTCTGCGTCCCAATCTGATGCTCTATCCACTGTGCCATCACCTGGTCAGGCTACGATTGATTCTTTAAATAAGTGTTACAGAAACAAATTTTATTATTTTTCCAAATTAAATTTTACTTTTCATTGTAGTTAAGAATTATCTAGAGTCAAACCAGGTGGCTACAATAAATTGGCAAAAAGGAAAGACCATTTATTGTTGGTTTTAAAAAATGAGTGATAAATTTAAAGCACTAATATAAGATTCTCACGAGGCTTATAAAATATCTCTTTGCGCAATATCAGAAAATTCTATTTTAAAAATGTTTTAAGTTTCAACCAAATTGTAGGATAAATGTGCATCCTTATCAATTTTCCACATTTAAGGTGGCACATTAATTTGACTGGTATATTATGAAATATTTTTTGATAGGAAAAGTTGATAATGTCACTTATAATAATAAAATATATATCCACTCCTAAAATAGATTTTACTAAGCTTACTTTGAACAGGCTGGCACATTATTACACACAGGGGACTAATAAAGGTCCCTTTCAATAATAAAATTGTTTCATATTAATTAAACTGAGTAATACAATACTGTGATTTACATGTTTAAGTATTTGCATTTTCCCATGCTTGTGTGTTTTTGTTATAGATTCAGCAACTATACTCACACAATAATTTTATTCATCTAAATCCCAATGTACTATAGTAAATATAAATTATGTGAATGGAGATTGGTATAAGTTGAAAGTTAAGCGTAAAATACCAAAGGATACATTTTTAGGGTTAAAATGATAATGTCTTTTACAGACTCTCAAGAATGAGAATGCATTCTAATGTTTTATTTCATGAAGAAGCTCAACCCAGCAGAACATACCCTTGAATGGTGGTCTAGGACATTAGGACAGCAGTGTCAGTAAACTGTGTAAGAGTAAGTTTGTGAAGCTTAAGAAAAGCTATCAGGGATATAAGAAACAAATAAAATGTGTTGTGGCTAGTTTGTAAATGTTGACTTTCTATATTTTGATATATTCAAGGAAGTATCAAAAAATAAAGTGTGACTACCGCACCACCTTAAAATATTGTAATCATTCCGACTTATGAAAGAATCTTATCTTGTTATTCTATTTGGACAATTTAATATGTAAATACATTTTTAATACATAAAAATCATTTTATGTTAGGTGATGGTATAATATTAGCTTTCTCATTTTATTTTAAATCTATAAAATCCTAAAGTTTGGACATCTGTAGTTGAAAAAGCTACCCACTTAATCCATATTCTAAATTCAATCATTTTTATATTATAAAATAAGTTTAAGTTTATTGATAAATAAAATTCTTCTATATGATGTCACAATTTCTCTTACTTTTTACAGTTTCTTTGCCTGTCATCGCTAATCTTTTTATCTGTTTTATAATTGTCTCTCTTTATAGTTTTATGCTGGTATATACACAGGAACAAAGAGATTCTATAGTTTAGTTTGTGGGAGGTACACATTTCTTTTATTTTATATCCACATGAGAAGTTTGACTGTATCCTAACTCAGTACAAGTTGAGAATAAGGCACTAAGGAGGTGGAAATGATTAGAGCCTTGCAGTCAGAAGCAAAGTGGTGAAAGACATTGTATGGGAATGAAGAATACCATCTGGTATTCATTTCATGTGTATGTCATGGCTGCTTATTTTTCTAATATCCTTCTCCCCAAATGTTTTAAGATATTTTTTAAAATCTTGAAAATGCTTTTATATTTTCTGAACTTAAAATCACAGTGGCTCCCTACTTGCTAATACTCTCCTGAAGTTTAACTCTTTTTGTATATAGCTCTTTGATTTTTCTTTTTCTAAATAATTAGAAATTCAAAACAGCAATATTGTATGGTCCAATAACAGTATTTATTACAAAATTCTCAAAGGAACATTTGAACATATTCCTTTCTCCTTGATTTGCTTAAACTATAGTTCTTGACTTTCAAAATAGTTTTGATTGATGGTATTTGCCCTCCACAGGATAGATCTTTTCTGTTTGTACTCCTATAATTTCTCATTTCTGTCCTTTGCACACTGTTCTCTTTAAAAGCTTCTTTTCAGTAGTAGTTTTTTAAAATATTTTCTTTTCCTTCTTTCTTTCTTTCTTCCTTTGTATAATTACATTGACCATCAGCTGTAATTGAATCATTGTTCTTATGCCACCCTAAATCAGCATCCTGACCTTTTACTCGGGCGGAACCACGAGGGCTCCAATCTATGACATTTCCGGAGGAAATATTAAGTAAAACCCGAGCAGTTTCTCCTCTGCAATTTTTCCAGTGTACCCATTCACTTAGCTGATTAACCACTGCAGTTTGGCAGGGTGGTAAATCAGGCAGAGGTTCAGGACCATGTATAGACGTATTACCTTTAAATCCGTATCCTTGTAACAAAAACAAACTTTTCTTTCCTTCTCCTTTACTATTATTTTCTTACAATAGAGACCCTAGCTTGAGCTTCTATTTTTAAGCAATGTGGCTCATGTCCTATACATATAGGTAATCCCTCAACTCCTGTTGTATAATTTTCTAATTTCTTGCCTTCTTCTGCAGGTACTAAGGGACCTCTATCATCAAAACGTCCTCAAGCCAATTAGAATCATTAATAAAAATAGGAATGACACTATCTTCTTAATGAATATCTCTACTTTAATGGAGGATTAGGGATGTATTCCCGCAGTAACTAAAGATTTCAGCCATACTTACCAGAATTGTTACCAAGGCAATCATTGCTAAAAACAGATTAGAAGCATTTTGTTCTTTTCTAGTAGCTTGTAGCATTTTTTTTTTACCCTCAAGGGTCAACTTAAAATATTTTCTTTTTACTTAAACAAGGTAATCCAAAAGTGCAAACTGTAATATCTAGCATAAGGGAAGCAAGAAAGTGAGAGGGGGGAAAGGAAGCAAGGGAAGGAAAAGTGAGGTTGGAAGAAAGAAAAGAAAGTGATAGTTTATTAGATTGAAATTTGTTGTCATACATTTTTATTGCTCTTTTCAAGTGATGCATGTATCAAAAAATATCATTTCCTTATACAAAATATAAAGCAGGAAGATTAGTCCACATTTAAAAGTATATATATGAGCCCTGGATGGCAGCATATGATTTCTGGCCCAGTGTATGATTGTTCCATGTTTGATGCCTGGTCAGGGCACACATGAGAAGCAACCATCAGCTTCTCCCAGACCCCTCTCCACCTTCTCTCCCTCTTCTTTTCCTGCAGTTAGTGGCTCAATTGGTTCATGCATGACCCTGGGTGCTGAAGATAATTTGGTTGGGCCAAGCACATCAGCTTTTGGCACTAAAAATAGCTTAGTACTTGAGCATCGGCCCCAGAGGAGGTTGCTGGATGGATCCTGATCCAAGCACATGAAAGAGTCTGCCTCACAATCTCACCTCCTCTCACCAAAAAAAAAAAAAAAGCCTGACCTGTGGTGGCGCAGTGGATAAAGCGTCGACCTGGAAATGCTGAGGTCGCTGGTTCGAAACCCTGGGCTTGCCTGGTCAAGGCACATATGGGAGTTGATGCTTCCAGCTCCTCCCCCCTGTCTCTCTCTCCTCTCTTTCACTGTCTCTCTCTCTCCTCTCTAAAATAAGTAAATAAAATTAAAATTAAAAAAAAATAAAGTAGGGAAGTAACTTTACTTTAAAAAAAAGTATATATGAAAATAATTTATTTAGAAACATTTTAAATAAATAACTTGTTTTTATTAATCTTTATAATTCATTCAGCATACTAAAAATGAAGTAAGTATTTTTCATGGTATAGGAAAGTATTTTTCACACAAGGAAGAGAGGAAGTTTAAACTTGCTATGCCTTATGTATTTATCCCTAATAAAAGTAAGTGCTGGTCTTTTGAAGATTTAGAATCAGAACTACTTTACTTCTACTCACGGATTTTTAAACTATTAAACATTTTTAGGTCATTTTCTTCTTCATTGACAATCTGTTGATCTCTTTAATTAAGTAAGAGAAGTTTTAGTCCTTGTAGTATTCTTACCCCTGCTTTGCTGTTAACTTGGGTGCAAATTTAAAGGTCCTAGATCTTTGGAACCAGCTTTGGCTGTTAATTAAATATCACCAGCATTTTATCAGACTTATTCCTTTAATAACAAACTCCCCACTTTCTATTTTACTAAGTCTAAACTGCATTTTAGCTTTAATTCTAGCCACTCTTACCCTTCTACCATCTATTCTCAACACAGATATGATGCTGGTTCTTAAATGAACCATTCTTGTTTCTCCTCTGCTTCATACCCTCCAAAGGCACTCCCACTTGTTCAAATAGAAGCTAATATTCTTACATCGCAAGGATATCCTTACACTGGTATCTAATATTCTCAAATACCATACACGATGTAACTTTGGGGACTTAATTCCTTTTATTCTCAGCATCAGTTTTTCCAATCTGAGCACACTGGCCTCCCTAATGTTCCTGAAATATAAACTTATTCCGGGGTCTTTGTCCTGCCTAGTCACTAAGCCATGAACAACCCTTCCCTCAAGTGTTTTGTCAAATGCAAGACAAGCTCTGTTCAAAATATTCCCCTCACAAACTTCCTTATTTCCTTAAATTCCTGGTTTATTTTTATATCAATTAGTATTGTACCTAACATAAAATGTTAGAATTTTAGATTAATATTTAGAAAATCATAGATTAAATTTCCTCAGTATTGCTACAATCATTTTTGTGTGACATGAATAGGTCATGTCACACTTCTGAAACTTATTCTTTCATATCTTGCTTACCTCTAAGCTTCAGTCATTCTAAGATACACCTTGGGTTCTGATGTTTGAAGAAAAGTGACAGTGTGTCATTCTCAACCCTCGCATTTGCCTCCATGTTTTATGTTGACCATATCCACTAATTGGCTGCTTCTCCACTCACATCACTGGCTTTTCAGGGTTTTCCTCCTTCCTTTTCTCTATGTGTCCAACTAGATTGTTTCACTCTACAGTGATGAGAGTACAACTTTTTTTAAAAAACAAACTCTTTGCATTTTTTCCATAATATTCTAAAAATTTGTCACTAATAGTATCTCAAGCTAAATATTATGTAGAACAAAAGTAATTTTCATGGAAAGGAATATTCGCTAGAAGGAGAGAAGCAGCTGAAAAAGTAAGGGGCTACTATTGTATACAATTATCACTCAGGAAGTTTAGTCAGTACACCTAGCCAGCTGTACAGGGTCTATATAGGAGAGTCCACAACACCACCACCATTATCATTATCAATTATCATCAGTGTTCTCTGTGTGTGCACTCCATCCCAGGATGTGTTTTAAGTAGTCTGCATTTAATAATGATTAATCTCCACAATTATAGCATAAGAAAGTTAGTATTTTGATACTCATTACGTAGGTGCAAACCTGAGGCACACAGAAGGAAAGTCATTTGTTTAAGGTAAGCACAGAACTCTTAGATGTTAAAGCTAAAATTCACATGAAGTGTATGGTTTCAAAATCCATTTCTCTTAATGGCTATACTACTTTGATTTTCTTCTACTCGTTAAAATACGGGTAGGGAAATTAAGTCATCTAGACGATTAACTCTATTGAAATCATTATGAAACGTTTTAAGATGACACCATGAATATTTTTTAGTTCAAATAGATTTCACCTGGGCCATGGCTTTTGGAAAATTTAATTTTTCTATTTCAACTATTTTAACTCCCAGACAGTACTTAGTGACGATATTAAAGTCTTGAGTGATAAATTATAGTTGAATTTTGGGTCAGACCTTTAGAAAACAAAGATATGAGCTGTATAATGGCAGTAAAATTAATGATATAAAACCCAGGTCTAATAGACGATCAGACTCCATGCCTTCCTAGGTCAGTTCACATAAGCTCAGTCTAGCCACCCATTCATTGCAAATTCGGAGTAAGCCTCACAAAAAGCCTGTGGGTTTGGTCTGTTTGGTCCTGACTGCTGTGGTTTGGCTGGGCTGAAAGCTGAGAGTACAAAGCTGTCTTCCACTACTTGTTAAGTGATACTTGCCAACTGCGAAGTGGTCCTTTTGAATTTGACATAATCCTTTCTAGATGAAGTACCTTTCAGGGCTTCTTTGTTTAGGAATAAAAAAAAAAGTCTCAGAATTAAAAACATTTTACATTAAAACAGTCATTCCCCTCCTCCCAAAAAGAAAAAAAAAACAGTCATTCCCCATCACATATTAAAACATTAGACCTACATTTGTCATTTCAAATTAAAGGAAATAGTAATTTGGAGTCATTTGGCAATTAATTTTATATTAATATGTAAACACTGATATAAGTAGCTACCTGTCCCTAAGTTTCAGGAAGTTTAATGAATTGCAGTCTCCCTGATGTATAGATTTTTCAGTCTCTATATTATACCTGATATTTTATAAATCAAGTTACACTAAAATCATGATCATCTAGCATAATCACGGGAACAAAAAAATCCTAAAAATTTTTTTTTAATATAGTTAAGAGAGAAACAGAGAGAATTATTGATAGCTAAAGTTCTTGATTAGTTTTGGAGTAGCCTTGGGATTCTCTAGTACGGAATTCTAAGTCAAAGAATTGTCAGTTGTTAAACTTAATGGGGACCAAAGAAAGCAAAGGCTATCAAACTAATTACTAAGAAAACTGAGGGAAGACTGAAGATGTACAAAATGTAAACATTTTAATTATTCAGTTGGTAGCATTATTAAACCAGTTAAGAGTTTGTAAAAAATCCTGAGATTAACTTGACTTTATATTAAACATATACTCATTTTGTTTTAAACAGAGAAACTTTGCAGTTACTAAAATAATAATTACATTTATGTGTGTCAGATTAAGGATTATCTCGTGTTTTATTGTTCAACTTTCTTTTATTTACTTCCCAAAATTTAATCACATAAGATAAATAAAATTTTGCTGAAAGTTATGTCAAACAGCATACAGCAGTATTGGAATTTAAGATTAACTTCATAGAGTGTAATCAATAGCATTGTACTGATTAACTGAATGACAAAATGAAGTCTTGGTAATTTTAAATGGTCTTTGTCTCATTTAAGCAACAACTATTAGTTGAATAGCTATTATGCTTAGCCTTGTGTGAAATATATGAAAGGAAGATAATATAATGTTAAGTCCTTTTGCTCAACTGTAAATAAAGAAAAGACCTACACATGAAAATAATGAAAAAAACAAAACTGCGTTTAAGCAAAACTAAACTACCTGGTACAATTTGTGAATATGACATTAATCACATACTAAGAAACAGGCAAAGCAAGTTTGAGAAGGGGCACCAGTGTCAACTGAGATCATCAAACATGAGCTTAAAAGATGAAGCTGGCTATAAATTTGAGTAAGAGGGAGAAGCCATGTAATAGAGCAAATAGGAAACTGGCATAGGGAACAACTTAGAACGTTGAAGTAAACGTAATACTAAGAATTTGTTTGGAGTATTGGAAGGTAAGTAGGAATAAGTCAAAAGGGAGCAAATTATTTATATACTTTAGCTAAGGGCACATAGTCAATAATGTGCAACTACAGATATTGATGTGAGAAATGACATTCAGCTCAGAAAATGTTAGGAATCATCACCTAAGTCATAATTGGTAAGACTTGGCATACTGAGATGTGTGGAGTGGTGGAGATGTTAGTAGTGTAAAAGGAGCTGGGAGTAACAATTTGAAAGAATGAAACTCATGATTCTTCATAGATATTATTAAATTTGTTAATTAAGAAGATTAATATTGAGTATGCATGTAAAATGGGTTAGATGGCGAAGGAAATGTATTCAGGAAGATATTCAATCATTTTTCAGACTACTTTTTCAATATGAATGATCACTGCTTCCTAACCACAGTATTTAGGAGGAAAACAGAGCAAGATTCATAGGAACATTTGAAAAGTCAGTAAAAAAAGGAAATGGTGTCCCAGCATTGAAAAAGCTTTGCAGTTGGAGGTAGTAATGAAAGTACATAATGTTGTTTTAACAGATCAAGTAGACTCTCAGTAAATAAAGAAAAAGTATCTTTAGATTTAGCAACTAGTAGATTATTCTTGACATTGATCTCAACTGTTTTGTTCAATGGCAGGAGTTAGAGAATTAATGGCTATAAAAAAGTAGAGAGAGGATAGGATAATCTTGCTCTAGTCGTTTTTTAAAAATTGATAGTTACATAAGCATTTTGATACAAAAGGGACTAGCAGAAGATAAAATTTTGTTTGCTTTGTTTAAGAAGTGGTTTCTTGAGCTTGTCTAAAAATCATAGGAGAAATGACTAATGAATAAGAGACTTCAGAATTGATTGTATCTAAAATGGGAGAAGTGGAAAAAGCCTAGAGTGCAAGTGGAGGGAGTATAAAAAAGGAAAAATTAATTTTTAGTTTTAGACTCTCAAATCATGAGATTTTTTTGTGATTATTGCTATGCACTTTCAACTGCCAGCTCTGCACAAGTATGTGCACACACACACATATGCACACACACAGCCCATATCTATGTAAACCTGTGTCAGCCTGTTCCTCATATTCATATGTAAGAACACTAAACATAGGTATTTTAGTCTTTTCTGTTATTATCAGTATTTTTGTGACAGAGACAGAGAGAGGGACAGACAGGGACAGACAAATAGAAATGGAGAGAGTTGGAAAGCATCAATTCTTTGTTGTGGCACCTTTGTTGTTCATTGATTGCTTTCTCATATGTGCCTTGACCACGGGCCTTCAGCAGACCGAGTAACTCCTTGCTTGAGCCAGCGACCTTGGATGAACCTTGCTCAAACCAGATGAGCCCACACTCAAGCCAGTGACATTGGTGTTTCAAACCTGGGTCCTCCATGTTCCAGTCCAACACTCTATCCAATGTACCACCACCTGGTTGATCTTTGTTATTATTATTTTAGTTCATTTATTTGGTAGCCTTCAAATAGGAATATTTTCAGTTTCTCTGAAAAACCTGTGTTCTCTGGGTCAATAGTAATTTAACTCAAACTTCTAAATGTTCAAGAAAAACATTTTTCATAAAAAAATGAATATAGGTTTACAGACCTTGAGGAATAGTTGGGTCTATGCTTCTTTTCTTTCTTTTGCATATACATACACACAAAATGCCTCCACAAAGAAATACTCTGTTTCATAATGCCACTCTCATAGCCTGTGCTTTTTGTCACTGTAAGTTATGTATCTTGTGAAGTAAAGCTCAAAAGAAAACTGATTCTTTACTTCAAAATCAAAATTTTTAAACCACACCAGATTTCTGGTGGAAAGCATACAGTGTGATCTTCACATGCCTTTACATTCTTTGTTCTAAGTGGAAAGTGACAAAAAATCTAAAATGTTCATGAATGTCTCTCAGTAGTTTTTAATGAGCTGACTCCTGTACAACCTTTTGAGACATCCAAATCAGGGTTCTGTGTGTGTGTGTATATGTGTGTGTGTGTGTATTAGACATATAAAAGTAAAAGACAAGTGAGTAAAAAGCATATGACATCATGAGAGTACTAATATTCAGAAATAAGAAAAAGATACAATAAAATAGTTTAAAGAAAAAGTAAAAATGACAGACATTATGACAATTATTCTTATAAATGCACAGAATAGACTGATTTGGGAAAGTCACAATATACTTTTCTAAAAGTTGTTTGTGTTCATCTAGTGTTTATGAAGTTTATGTTCTTAATTATAAATAATTAAAAGCATTTTAACTTAGGAGACAAAGCTTAATTAAATTATTTTAGCCCCTCCTTTTCTTGATATTGGTTACTTTTTCAACCTTTTTTATAGTTTGCATCTGACTACAGTCTCCAAATACTTAACTTATTCACCTTTCCAAAAGGTAGGAAAACAGTCTGCTAAGTAAATCACCTATTAATTAGTAATGAACACTTAAAAGTCAATAAATAAGTAAAATTCCAATAATGCATCACTGTTATGTCCTGTCAGCTGTTTGAATATAAGCCTAGTGTAGTTGAAATGCCAATGTTTTATGAAAAATATATCATATTGAGTATCAACAATAGTAAAAAACAAACTATAGTCTTTTTGAGACATCTTAGTCATCCTGTCATTTTTTTATTTTTTATTTTTTTTTGTTTTTTAAGTAAAGTTCTTTGTGTATAATGTTTGGACCAAAAATGCCTGTTTTCTTATCCAGACTCTGCCAGTTTTTAGCTAGTTAATTTACTCCTTTTGCTCCTGTTTTCCTCATCTCTATAATGAAATTCATAACGGTACTGATATGAAATATTGTAATAAAGATGAAAAAAAATGAGAAGGAAACACCTGGAAAATAGTAAGCATTTTTTGAATGGTCATTGTTAATATTTAACAGTTTACTTTTTTCAGATAAAAAATACATAATACATAATGATCCTCCTTATATTTATAAAAATAAATAAACTGTATTTCAGATTCTGGTTTACAAAGAAAACAAAGATAAAATAAAAGGATTTAACTTCAACACACTTTTCTTTGTTCTCCAACCTACTATTCATGACAAAAGAGTGATGATATTTTGGAGAAATAAACTTTTTTGTTGTTCTTTTTTTCTTTCTTTTGACATCTATTGTGTTGACCAACAACCTAAGTGAAACCATGCAAACACTGGTGTGTAAAATGCGACAAAAGGTGATACTGTGATTTGAGTAACATAGATAGATTTTTAAATTCTGAAAATTTTTTTTCATGTGTATCATTCACATAGACTGGAAAGAAACAGATTATAATCATAATTGAGTCAAGACATTTTGAGAATTTTCAGATGTGCTCAAGTTCAACATTCTCTTCAATGTTAGCCAAAGGACCCAATGGATTTAGGAGAATCATGATCCAAACCATCAACTGTCTCTTGAAACTCATGTTTATTATTCTGGTTTAATGAACATGGATTATCTTTCTTTAGCAAATACCATCTCTGGAATTGTTTATTAAGTGTCTAGATCATTAATACTTCCAAGGGGCTCTTTGACCTCAGAGTATCCTTACTTGGCACAAGCACTTGTTTTTTCAACGCTTCATAGCTGGCAATGTAACTTAGAATACATTCCATACAATGTCTGGAAAATGTTCTGGGATTTGTTGTCTCATGTTAAATTGCCAAGAAAACGGAAGAGAGGCTTTGGGGATGGTGCAACTGAGGCATGATTTTGTTAAGGAAGGGAGGAAACAGTGAGCACTAAAAATGAAATAAATTAAATAGCATTTAAAGTTATAGAGATGAACATATAAAATCTATGCGGTTTATCAAAGTCTTGGCACCTGTTCCCCATGGTCAACACATTTCCTCCACAAATGCTTTTCAGTTTTACTTCTTTTAGTTCTTTTGATGAAATTATTTGGAGTCTTCAGTAATAAAGTCAACATACAATGTAAACTCTTTGCTAATGAACTTATAGTATTCATGGATTATAATAATCATAAATCTCATAAATTCTAAGAAAACTTCTGTGAAGTTGGGAAGGTTGCTTTTTAGAGACAGTCTAAAATGTGAGAGTTCATTTACAGTCGCACAATAATTTTTTCATGGATTACTCAGAATTTTATGCTTAGCAGATCATGCAACCTATGAATAAAGACAATTTAAGTATTCCTGTCTAAACTTACCTTTCTCCTTTAAATTTTGTCAATTTTTACTTTGCTTTTTTTCTGCATTTTTAGGTTCAGATTTATTTATAACTGTTTCCTTCTATTGTTTATGTTTAATATTATTATACTTATGTTTATAATATTCATAGTCTTTATGTTTAATAATATTCTTATTCTTAAAGTACAGTTGACTGACATTAATATAGGTTGTCTATCTTATGTTACTACATGTATGTTGTATCTTCTTTCATCTTTTTACTTTCAACTTATTTTTATTTTTGAATTTAAAGTGTATTTTTATAGAGAGCATATAATTGAGTGTCTTTTGATTGAATCTGACTGTTACGTGTTTATAGTGTTTAATTCTTTCAGTATAATGTAAAAGGTAACATATTTGAAGTTAAGTGTGCTCTTTGCTTTCTGTTTTCTATTTGTCTGAGTGCTTTCTTCCCTATTATTTTTCTCTGTTAATCTTTTTGGCATTGTTACATCATTAGTTTAACACAATGATTAGTTAGTATATCATTTTGATTCCTCTATTGAATTTTAACAAAACATCTTTATGTAAATTTTGGTGTTTATTTTTTTTAGTGAGTTCAGTGGATAGCTCTAACTTATCAGAATCTACTTCATGTTGATACAAATGACCTCTTCTGTAATATAGGAAAAATTATATTTTTAACTTTTCCCACATCATACTATTGTTATATATATCTTAATAATCAAATGTAAAATATTTGGATTTTTTAATTAAAAAATAAATGACATATTAGTGAATAGTAACAGAATGGGAAAAGAGAAAAAATTATCAGATTTTCATTCTGTTATATTTGTTATTCCAGCTTCTAAATACCGCATAGTGTTTTTGAAAGTTATCATCAGTAAACTGAAATGACTCATTCCTTTCTTATTATGGAAGGTATATACTTCTTGTAAAGCGCATGTCACTTGTAAGAATTCCGAAATTGATTTTATAATATCAATTTTGAATAGAACTACTCATAATGTTAATTTGATATTGTATGTGTACACATACTCTAAGACACATATACTCTAAGTATTAACATTATGTATTGCTCTGCATTTTAAAAGACAGTTCAACATCCTTTTTCCCATTTGATTACATTTGAAGAATCTACTGATACAGAATACAGATTGGTGCAGAGGTAGACTTACAGTTGTGACTATGTAAAACATAGTGTTTATTAGTGTAATCTTATTTATTAATTGTATTATTTTTTATATGAGCAACTGTAAGCCTACTTTTGCCACACCTTGTATTAAATAAGTTAGATATGTTCTATAAAGTCAATTTCTCTGCCACAAGTTATATAATCAAATTTCAAATTTTTTCATATTAAGTCACCTTCTTCACCATAAAATTATGAACACAAGTCAATTCTTGAGCCTATATAAAATGCTGCATTTCTCACATTTAAAGTAGTTTCTAATCTATATTTTTGGTTTTGTTTTATTGTGACACTGAAAGTATGTGACTCATTTTTTTTTATGGTGCTTGAGGATCACATGGGGATAAGTAAGATATTTTGTTAAAACAATGAGGGATCTTTAATATAATGAGGATTAATACAATTTATAATGTATTCATCCAAGTTCCAAAGCATACTAATTGGAGAGTGAGAGCCCTCAGAAATAAATTGTGAAAAGATAAAATGAAGACACACATTTTCATGAGTGTGTCTCATTTCCAGAGCCTGGTGATATTAATGCTGTTCTCAGCATGCAACCCACTGATGACCTTGTCAGTAACATTAGATGCATTCAGTTCTCTGGCACCTAGATGGCAGCCTACAGAATATAAACACAGGGCCTCCAAATGGACCATAAAGCCTGACTAACATCTACAAATTAGTAATAGAAATACCTGCTATTAGTGGACACCCACAAAATTAATTTCTGATATGTGTATATTTGAAAAAAAAAATAATACATACATGTGTGGTATGTGTATAAAATGTGTTCTCATGTTTGTTAAAATGTGATGTCTAGTAACAGGAATGTATACCAACAAAGATGGACTTGAAAAGGATAGTGCTGGGAAGCATGCTTTGATTGTGTCAGCCAAATTATGTAATGAGGCTTTTGGAATAAGTGCCGCAGTTTAGATCTCAGTAGATAGGAACACTCCAGCGCACTTTCAGGAATTAATCAAAACTGTTTTGTATTGTGGGTGATAGTGACTCACATAAATGGGTTACCATTGATCTGTTTAAGCAATGACATTTAATCTTGTTTTAGAAGAGGCTTTCTAAGGTTGAATGAATATATCTATATATTTTGATTTAGGATGTTTGAAAACTGTGAAGATAATTTTCTAAAAAAAAAATTACAGTGTCGGCTTCGTAACCATCTTCAGCAGTTCAGGCAGAGTTCTTTTTCCTTAGGCCTTACACTGGATTTGCCTCTCAGACATTTCATGGGGAGAAGCCAGGGATGCTTAAATGGTAGGTGCCTAAAGTCTAATTGTGACAAATGAAGCATGGTTTCAGAAAAAAGATTTATTGTCAATTGAGAACTCCATATTCTAGCTGACATTATTCCCTGAGAATGCAAATCTGAGATACAGGTCCCCCGAATTATCTCTAAAGCACTTTTATAAGAAAAAAACGTGCTCACTGGAGTGTTTGTCCGTCAAGAGATAGCTTGAGTAGAGTATCTGTCAACCCAGACATAGAGACAGGGAGAATGAGTGAGTCATATTTTTGTGCCAACTTGAAATGCCATTCTGATGCATAATATAAATGTAAGAAGTATTATTCCTTCAAAGGAATGCTATTGAAAGATAAGTCCTCTGATAGCTTACTCCTTGTCTGGGGAGATATTATGAGGAGGAAAGTGTTCCTAAGCCTTAACTCTTTCAAATATTGTAGCTGGCATGAAATAAACACAGGAAAAAATCATCCTGAATCATGAGTGTTGTTTGCTATTTTCATGGCACCAGGTGGGGATGTTAACACTTAATCAGTCTCTCTGGCATTATTTCCCATCCACTTTGCCAGCTTTATTACCATGAAAGATGCTCTGAGCCTCTTTGGTGGTGTCAAGAACAGCTACAGCATCAATGACATTCCAATCAGTGGGGTATCATTTCACATTAGTTGTTATCAGATATGATATTTCACTAATGCATTTTGACAAACAACTGGAACAATACAGTACTCTCTCACACACACTCTTTTTCTCAATATGTAAATATTTTTGAAAATATATTAATATGTATATAAATATTTTAAAAATAAAATATATATCTTAAAATGGAGAGGAACCATAAAGCACATTTTATTTCACTGTTTTATATTTTGTAGGGAGAAGAAAAGATTCTCTTTAAAAATGTGCTACCGCTTTCCCCGTAAGAGTGCTTACTGCAGTGTTTGTGAAAAATGAAATTCTTAGATTATGGCGACAGTTGATAGTTGCTTCATATTAAAACAATACCAAGATTGAAATGTTTAGAATTGAAAAATCCTAACATTGTGCACAAGTGCTGCTTGTAAACTATAACTGTTAAATACTAATAAAAGGTTTTTTTAAAGAAGTATTTGGTCTATGTCAGACATTTATTGTCATTTCAGTGCTCACAACCACTCTTTGAGAGAGACCTTTTTGTAATGACTATGTACATGTGAAAATAAAATTCAAAGAGGTTGTATAACTTCTCCAAAATCATTTAGCAAGTGGTAAAGCCCTGGTTTTCCCTGAGCCCCAACTTCACCATACTCATGCAATCTCTACTACCATTGAAGGTCACCCTTTTGTATCCAAATATCAAATTACTGTACAACTAGAGAAAATACAAGTTTGGGGCCGTAAATGAAAGGAAGTGTTGCAGTACGATATAAAATAATGGTCAGAGAAAGTCATATTAAAATATCTCCATCTTAGATTTTCTTTTTGGAACTTCCCTTTTTTTAATTGTTTAATAAATAGTTAAGAAAATTAAGAAGTATAACATACTAGTGCCTTTAGCTAGCAAAAAGGTAAGAAAGGACTGATAATTATTAATGTGCTGTTTATCCAGAATAGATTTGGAACATAAGAAAATTTCAGATCTCAGTGTGTTCAATTCTGGCCCTTTATTGCCAAAGGGAAGAACAGGGTAGGGGTTAGGGAGGGATGTCTGCAAAACCAGAGTTGAAAAGAAGTAGCAGAGCATCATCAAAAAAATGAATAACCTGCCACTGATTCCAAAATCAGTGCATTGAATACAATGATAAAGTGCATTGTGATAGATATTGACCTGTAGAGTCAGAACTCTGAGATATGCTGGATGCATTATGGCATCAAGAAAATGTTAAGGCTTCCCATTTCCTTTCCAAATATACACCCCTTTTATTTTTAATAATGTAAACTATTAATATAGATGTGTGCTATTTATTCATGTAAAAGACAGAATAGGCCTTTTCTTAAGATTATTTCTACAATTAAGAAACAGTTAGAAGGAGAACATTTTGTATCAGACCAAAAATAATTCAAACAGATGAGGTAATGCATTCTTTTGCATCACCTCCACATAAGCAATATTCTTTGAGGTTTCTAAGTGGCTTAGAAGGCAATTTTATATGTTGAAATATTGTCTTTTCTAGTTTTATGGCTGGAGCAAAAACAGTATTCGTCTGGAATGCATATAATATTGCACACGGGGTTAATTAGGTTAGGGGGGAATTAATTTGTTACAATTTCCGTTATTTGACAAGCATCAATAATGTAGTATATAACTTACATTTCAGTCATCACTATTCTGCCATGACCCAGTCAGATTCAATTTGGCAAAATCTTGGATCATATGCGTATTTTATTATTGATTTTTTGTAACATCATATTTTATAATCAAGTCTAGTTATAAAATAACATAATAACTTGAGGAGATATTTTAAAAAGCCATACTCTTGATAAATGGAAATCATGCTCCTATAGTGAAATAAAAACTTACTGTTCTTTTCCTTAAAAAAGAAGTTAAGATATAATTTGTACATTATTAACAGCTATTAAATACATTATTATTCTAAACAATCTCCCCAAACTTTAATTGGATATTTTGCTGGGGATAGAGGGAGGGAGAATATGAAAATTGTTTATATAACTGTTATCCTGGACTCTTTTCAAACACTTTCCATTTCAAACAATTTTCAGTTGAATATTCTGACTTTTAAAAACCCCTATATGTATCTAGACCTTCATTCCTTTGCATGTAATGATCTGATAAAGTATCCAAATTTTACATAAATGATCAGATGGCAGGCCAGCTTAATACAGAAAGTATGTTCATGGTGCCTCTAGTTAAATGCAGGTTATTTTCAAACAAGAACTAACTTTCATCATTAACCTAATTGTATAACATTTTGTTATAGAGGTGCCAAATTGGACTGGTCATAATATGGAAAGATACAAAAATGACACCTTTAAAGAATAACAGAGGCCCTGGGCAGTTGGCTCAGTGGTAGTGTCAGCCTACATGTGGATATCCTGGGTTCAATTCCCAGTCAGGGCACACAGGATAAAAGCCATTCTGATTCTTCATCCCTCTCCCTTTCACTTCTCTCTCTCTCTCTCTTTCCCTCTTGCAGCCATGGCTCGATTAGAGCTAGTTGGACCCGAGCACTGGGGATGGCTCCATGACCTCTGCTTCATGTGCTGAGAAAAGCTCAATTGCTGAATTGCTGAGCAATGGAGCAAAGCCCCAGATGGGCAGAGCATCACCCCTAGGGGGCTGGCCAGGTGGATCTTGGTTGGGACTCATGCGGGAGTATGTCTCTGCCTCCCTTCATCTAACTAACTAAAAAAAAATATATGATAGAATTGTAAATCACAAGAATAGTTATCAGTAATAAGTTTTCTTGTTCTACATATATTTGCAAATGTATAACACCTTACACAAATAGTTGTACCCTGTTAATTATATTTAAACAGTTTTGAAAAGTCAAAATTACACACACACACACATCTCCCCAAAGGAATGTCAAGTATTGCTATTTCTTAGGTTAAAAGTTGAATTATGAATTGCTTAACCCAAACATTCTTGGTTTTCATATTTTCCTTTTGTTACTAAGAATATTTTATCTATTTTTGCTCATGTTTATGTTGAAATTATTTACTTGTAGTTATCCAAATATCTTTCCAGTATTACTCCAAAATGTAGGCAGTTTTCTAAATTTCTATTCATTAATGTCATTTCTCATTTTTCTCTATATTTTTCCTAAAATATCTAAGAATATTTCAGGAGAGAGACTGAGAGTAGGGACTTGGCCGAAAGGTTGGGAGGAGAGCTAATGCTGTGGCTCAGTATGTGTATTACCTACCGTAAATGTGCCCACATGCACACAACACACACGTATATATCTATGTATCTATTTTTCTGTATGTACGAATCAGAGAATTTATTTCAATAAATATTAACTACAGATTTTGTATCAGGCAGTGTTAAAATATCTAATACAAAATGATATGGAAAACCTAATTCTTCTCTTTGAGGAATTTTCAATGAGACAAGGCTGAAAGCCCCACAGAAAGATAAGGAAAATATAATATATACGATTGAAGAATATGCAAGAGTTAAAATTGCAAACAGAAAAGTCTCATAGTTATTGGTATACCAGTCAACGTGGTGAGAAAAGTGTAACATGCAGAGGCTAAGCACAGTGATGCCACCCATCAAAACCCTAGCCAGAGGGGTGGGGGCCTTACCCCAAACCTGTCCTGTTCAGAAACAGGTTAATCCTCTGCGTGAAAAGAGGGGCTCCAGATTTGTGAACCAATGCCATGAAATGTTGAAATAGCTTCTCACTTCTTTAATGTGAACTAACTTTGGACAATAAAGATTAGGAGCTTTTCAGTGGAGGCTCATTGTATAACATCTCGCTTTTAATATACTCCCTAATAGTATCAGTAGACATGAACTTAAAATACTCTAAGGTTTATGTCTGCAAATAATACTGTACATATACATAGGTATAAAACGTTTGCAAGTACCAATTTCTTCTGTTATTGTGAAAAAATATATCTATTTAAATGATGGCTGTGTTCAAAATGTTCAGAATTCCGAGAGCTAGATAATTTTTGAAATTAAAAAAGCATATTTTTAAGAGATACTCTTATGTTCATATCATGATACTACTTGCTTTATTTTTAGTATTTGGAAGAAAGATAGGTATACATGTAAGTGCAAATAATTTAAATAAAAATAATGGGAGAGAGCAGATATAAGTGCCAGCTCCCCGTTATGCCCTCGTGTAGTCCAAGCCTTTCACTTCATCTAGTGCAACAGCGTTTCTGTGGCCTCCAGCTGTGGTCAGAATAGTGTTCGTCTTGTGCTATTCCCTAGTGTCCCAAAGGTGTTTAATTTTCAAGTTATAGTTGACACAGAGGAATAGAAATTCATCAAATGAAAGAGTAACTTGAGATAAGAAACTAAAGGTTACAGGGATCTCATCTTTGCTTTAGGGAAACATATTCTCCAATGTAATCATTGAACCATCTTGTGTCATCTTCTGATCTTGGGAGACCAATGCTAACTATTAGATGATGACATGTATTTATTTGAGGATATGGGGTTTATATAGAGCAATCCTATTTAAACTATATTTCTTAAGCTACAGAGCTATGTGGCAAGCATTTTAAATCCTTGATTAAACTTAATTGTATGCTTATTTTGGATCTTGATTAACAAAAATTAGCTATCATGTTACCAGCATTGAATATAGATACACAGGAGTGGGCAATACTTGATTTATAGTTGTTTGTATAGAAAAAGACCTGAGGTTATGATTGTTAAAATAACTTTACTAACTCTGTGTTTTGCTTACTTACAACTGTAAGCCTACTTTTGCCAATCCCTGTATGATATTACAATAAGTATTTGGAAGTGTTTCAAACTCTTGAAAAATTATTAATGATCAAACATGTTACTACTGACTATAATCACTTTATTTATGTGGTGAGTAGGTAACAATTATCTCAATGAAGAGTTGTTAAAAAAAATTTTCTATAAAGTAAAATTAAAAAGGGATTCCTAAAATACAATCAATATCATCCTAGTTATTGAAAAACCAGTCTTATATTTACAATAACTGACGGATAAATGAATAATGAATAATATAAATTTTAGAGGGCTAGTTGTTTTGTTTCCATTTCTTTATGAATTTCACATCAGTGACTTGTTATATTAGACTGTACTCAGATTCAGTATGGCAATATGTATATAGAGTAAAATATTACCAAAAGTGCAGTAATCCCAGGTCAGTTGTCCTGAGAAAATGTGTTAGCTAATCTTATAGTAGTTCTATGCTGTGAGCATAATGAAGCAGAATGTGCATTTAAGGAAGAAGAGCTGGTGTCCTGTCCATCTCCACCCCCCACTGGCTACGGGTCCTGGGATCAAGTTCTCTCAAAGTAAGACAGTGGCCAGATAAGCAGAGCCAGTCAAGACTAGAAGATCAGTCTATTGCTTCCCAATTTAGGGCTGTTCTTCCTCCTACAGTAAAAGATAGAGTTGAGGCCCTGGCTAGTTGGCTCAGCCATAGAGTGTTGGCCCAGAGTGTGGGAGTCCCAGATTCGATTCCCAGTCAGGGCACACAGGAAACATGACCATATGCTTCTCCACCCTTCCCCTTCCCCCTCTCTTTCTCTCTCTCTCTCTCTCTCTCTCTCTCTCTCTCTCTCTTTCTCTCTCTTTGTTTATCTCTCTCCCTCTCCTGCAGCCGTGGGATGAATGAGAAAGTTGGCCCCGGGCACTGAGGATTGCTCCATGGGCTTCAGGGGCTAAAACAGCTCCATTGTCAAGCAATGGAGTAGAGGCCCTAGATGGGTTTAACAGCAACCCCAAATCAGAGTTGCCAGGTGGATCCCGGTCTGGGTACATGTGGGAGTCTGTTTCTCTGCCTCCCTGTCTCCCACTTGATTAAAAAAAAAACGAGGATAAAATTGAATAAGGAAGCTGAGCTTATAGTTCAAAATTAAAGTAATAAGTTAAAATATTTAAACATTAACATAAAATAGGTCAAATATTTTTACACTAAGAACATATCTAAAGCCATTATATTAAGTCAGCATTTTAAAAATGTCTATTATTTCTTTAGTAATAGCTTCATGATATTCTGAAATTTTTTGATTGTTTATAACTCTGGGAGATGTTTAATTTATTACCAAGTGTGAATAAACAGAAAAGGGTTACAGAGAAACAGAACGAAATACAATAGAACTTTATAAAGCAACTTGGACAAAGGAGTAGTTTTAAAAGTGTAAATAAATTCCTGTATTGAATTTCTAAATATTGAATTAATAAATGTCTTAACAGAAACAGATTTTATGTTGTCCTACTTTTGAAAAATCAAAAGAATGAGAAAGATTAGTTAAAACAGCATTCTATAAAGGCCGTTAAGCTTCTTGTAAGAACGTTATTTACAAAACTGAGCTGCTGCTCCTAGTGTTATGGTATTTAATGTATAAACATATTGGTTTATGTTAATTTAAATCTATAATACCTTAGGCAGTATGGGACTAAAGTATCTTATTTCTGAGGTTTCAATGCTATCAAATTAGGTCTACGATTTTAGTAGAAGTATATAAATTCTGGCATAAGCTGTTCAAATGAATCTGTTTCACTGGAAAGTTTATTTAAAAAAATAACTTTACAAAATACAATGCATACTTAGCTTATTCAGGAGATTTTCCTATTTGGCACCAAGGAATTATTCAAGTATCCACTGGGTCTTTAGAAATAATGCTGTGATCACCTAAAAGCGCCTGCCAATTACTGCCATATGTGAATGTGGTTTTTGTAATCTGGACACTTATCCCCCAGGATTTGAACTAATAGCTCTAGCCTTTTACTTCTCATTAACTGTCAGAAAAGCTATCAGACAGAAGAGATACTGGTCAGTGCCAACATAATACAAATCTGGACAAGTGGCTGAAAATGGAAAAGATCAGTATCACCTTAGCAACAGTTTGCACTTACGGAGAAAGTGCAAAACAAAAGAACTTTAAAGTCAGATATATTTTGATACTCAGTGAAAGAAAGCTCCCTCAAGAAGTGAGGACAAGGTGTGGAGGGAAGTCGGCCAAGTCTGTAAGTGTTTGCTAGTGCGTATGCCAGCCAAAAATTAAAAATAAAAGATTGCCATTGTTGGGAGTAGAAAGAAGAAAGCGATATAAAGAAGCAAAAGGGGTTTGAACTACAAAGTGGAGGTAATTATTTCAATTACCCCTAAGGGGAACCCGTTTAGCTTTGGTCCTCCCACCAGTAAACGAAAAAATTTCAGAGAAGAGTAAAGGCATTAGTTGTGTGTGGCAAGATAATGTGGAATATCAACCAGAAACCAAGGGCAAAACACTGCTTTGGTTGCCTATGTTAAAGAAAAATTTGTACGGACAGAATATATCTATGGAAATCTCCAGGATCACAAAGTCACAATTGAAAGTATTGGGTAGGGTAAAAGATTGGTTGCACAAATAACTTACTGCACAACAGACTCCGTTTTGTGATATACTTTTGTGAATCCTTTGGGAAATAGACATAATTTTAACAGAGAAGGGTATTGTCAGACAGTTCCAAAAAGAAGTGAATGCCTATTAAATCTGTAAACATCTGAGAAGAGGCAAATGTTTAGTATTTTCAAATAATTTGACAAATTAATGGATTTATGTCACAGATTTTGGAAACGTTAAAATACTTTATGTAAAAGTTTAATTACTTATATATTAATACTTATCAATTTCTAATATGTGTTTGAAACTTATTATATTCTCAATTAAATTCTTACAAAATCTTAGCAGCTTTTTTTTTTTCTATCCTCTCTTTATGAACGCAGAACTGAGACATAACAAGGTTTTGACGCTTTTTCAGTAACATAGGTAACAAATAAAAAAGTGGATTGAACCTGAGTGGTCTGAACCTATGCTTTTTTAAAAAATTATTATTTATTTTGCAAGAGAGACAAAGACAAAGAGAAAGGGACAGATAGGGACAGACAGAGACAGGAAGGGAGAGAGATGAGAAGCATCAAAGTTGTTCATTGATTGCTTTCTCATATGTGCCTTGACCAGGGGGCTCCAGCCAAGCCAATTACCCTTGCTCAATTCAGCTACCTTGGGCTCAAACCAGTGACCATGTAGTCATGTCTATGATCCCAAGCTCAAGCCAGAGGCCCCGTTCTCAAGCTGGTGAGTCTGAGCTCAAGCCGAAGACCTCAGGGTTTCAAACCTGGGTCCTCTGTGTCCCAGGCTCACATTCTATACACTGTGCCACTACCTGGACAGACTGACCCTGTTCTTTTAACAAGTACAATCTTCACATCAAAATAATATCTCCTTCTGATTTACCAACATTGATGTTATAATTTAAATTGTTGGTCCAATAGACAAGATACATTATTGTTGATCTGCTAATAATCTTTCTTTTTTGCTGGTTTAAAAATATATATATCTCAGCAAAATTAGGCAAAAAGTGGAGTCTATAGGCCTATAGGCCACGGTTTTTCTGTTTTCCAAGCCAAGGAGGTCCAAGTCAATATTCTGGTTTAGTAAGAAATGTCACACAACTCAGTAAAGACACTTTGCCTTTTAACGTATTTGTATTAGGGAAGATTTCTCCAGTAATCTTTACTTGCATTAATTTTACATAAAAGATCTATATGGTTTATGTTTGTTTCTCTGGAAAACCATATTTTTGATAACCAATTTCATTTGGTATGAGTATACAAAAGTATGAAAAAGAAAAGTAAATGGACATCTTCATTAACATGAAAATATTGGAATCATGGTCTTTGCAGTACAAACAGTATGAAAACCTCACCATTTAGTGTGGCAAATGCTTACCTGGCTTAGTCAAAGTAACATATAAATTACACTCCGTATCTTTAGCTATATATATCCATTCATTTCCTAACTCAAGAAACAGTAATAGCACACAACAACTTGAAGAAGCAGCTTAGATGTCAGACTTTTGGCTTTGTCTCACCATATACTCTACATCCAGTCCAATCTTTAAGAACTATCAATATTACCTACATAATATGTTTCAAATGAATACCTGTCCTTCTCTACCCATAAGGATTTCTCCATCATACTATCTCTAATTTGGATTATTTCAGTAGTTTCCTGTGTGCTCCATTTTAAATTCATTTCAATGAAGTTTTCCTGTATGAGCCAGAATAACCTCTTCGGAATGTAAATCTGATTATGCGGTACCTCATGCATGGCACCCTTCAGTGACCTTCCACAACACTTACTACGTAAAAACAAGCCCTGTAACCTGCAAGGCATTCCAGGGCCTGATTGGTCGGCATTCCAGGGCCTGATTGGTCGGCATGCCTCCCGAAACTGACCTGAGACCTCCTACCTTCTCTGTTTCTGGTATCCTCTGTTTCAGAAGATTTCTCTTTCGTTTTCATGAACGCTCAAAAATCTCTTTTCTGCCTCGAGATGTTCAGCCTAGAATGCTCTGCCTTCCAGTGAGTTTCACTGTTTTACATAAACATCAGTATTATAGTGCTTTCTATAGACCATAGGAAATGATAGATTTTACTTTTAAGGTCAGATGGTATACATAGCATAATTATTGTTATTTAATTGGAAATTTGTTAACTCTTTTTTTAATTTTAAACTGACTTAATATGTTTATTTAAAAAACAAAGTTTTTATGCTTGAAACCTGTATGGCTTGGTAAACGATGTCATCTCAATAATTTAAAAGTGAATTTTTTAAAAAGAAAAAAAAATTCTTTAGTAAATATATAGCGAGTGTGTTTTTTTTTATCCTTTTTTAAATCTTAGGTCTATTTGTTTAAACAAAATTAGGTATTTCTTTTAAAAAAAAAGTTTAGAATAAACTGGGAAGTAACCTGACCAGTAATGGCAGAACAGAAAAACTGTGGAGTCAGAACTTCGAGGTCATTAATTCGAAGGCTGGAAGTCACTGGCTCTGTGTATAGGTTTATTAGGACAGGGTCCCTGGCTTGAGCATTGAAATTGTCCAAACAATCCCAAAGCTCACCAGCTTGAGCCCAAAGGACACTGACTTGAAAAGCCCAAAGTCTCTAACTTAAGGGGACATTGGCATGGCCCTGATCAATGCAAGTAGGAGACATAATCAATGCACAACTAAAGTGAAAGCAACTGGGAGTTAATGCTTCTCACCCTCTCTCTCTCTCTCTCCCTGTCTCTCTCTCACAATCTCTCTCTCTCTCTCTCTCTCTCTCTCTCTCTATATATATATATATATATATATATATATATAAACTGGGAAGTATCTTTTATTTCTAGTTTTAAGATATGACTTATTAAAATCACATATATATATATAAATTATTTATATATTACATATATATTTCTGCATTTAACACCTATGGAACATATAAATTTTAAAAGCTTTTTCTACTTTCTCTTATTTTTTTATTATGAAACTTAATAATTGATTTATAACCTGAGATTGATTCTTTCCAGAAAAATGTGGTCCACTGAGATGTCTATGTTTAGTTCAACCTAGTAATTGAGTATAAGAAATATTATGGATCATTGTTATAGAGAGATGGAAAAACACTTCCATTTTTCTCTCAAAATCCATTGGTTATTTTTCATAAACCAAATATTCTAGTAGGTGCTTGGAAATAAAAGCAAATAAATAAATTGGAGAAGGGATGTCTATAAGGTGCTCATTATTGTATGTATCACAATAGAACAATGAGTTGAGTTTTAGGAGTAGAATGCTATTTTGTATCTGTGTTTTATGAAAACATGATGATACCCTCAGTGTTTAATTTATTCATTGATCCAGTAACTAAATTGCCTTCCAAGATATATCAAGTATCAACTAAGCAGAGCACACTGTTTGGAAAAAATAATTTATCTGGCCTGTAACCATGCAGATGATAAAATCCAAAAGCAATCAGAAATGAGCATTTGACTGTGAGTTTGCATGATTGCAGATATTCCTGAACATGAACTTAGCTAGTCACAAATATTTACATTTCTTTTCTGGTATAGATTCCTTCTTTATATCAAATAAATGAAAGTACTATGCAACCAAAATTTGCTCTAAAAGGAGGGGTGCAGATCCAACTGCTATAACTTACAGTAAAGGCAACTTTGATGTTCCATTTTCCTGTCCTAATTGATATTTTATTGTTACTTAGTTGTGCCAAATTTATAATCAGAATGATGAGTACAGGTTAGGGGCAGTGCTGAAGGTTTTTCTAGTGTTTTTTTTTTTTTTTTCCGAAGTACATCAAATCAATCCTCAAATCTTGGAAAAAATGCTAATATTTTTTATTCTTGTTGGTATTTTGAATATCTACTCTTCAGTAGACACTTTGAAGTACTCCAAATACAATGTTATGTTTTATTGAAAAATCGCTTGTCAAGGATACAATGGTAAAGTTAAGTAGTCCGCCTTCCTAGGCTACTTGAGGGTTCATAACATCTGACTGAAACAATAAAGTGGATTGTATTAGTCTTTGTAGTTTTTTATTAGAAACTATTTGTGCTATGACTCCTTCCTTACACAGTGAAGTTTCTATTTCAGGTGATAACACAAAATAAAAAATTTATTCTATGATAAGCAAACAGATTCTCCTGCAAAAAGAAATCCTTCACAAATACCTGTCTACTAGAACTACAACAATTAAGCCTTCTCTTTTTCCAGTGCTAGAATTTCCTCCATCAGAACTATTTACTTGACTAGACACAGACTTGAAAAATTGTTGAAGAAAACAGTTACTGTGACTAAATGATTTAATCAGTTTCCTGTGTGCTCACTGAGACTTGCATATCTTTACAATCACAATATGAAAAGTAAAATTTGTTACATTAATTGTAGGGTGCTAGAGCCATTGTCAATTCTACATTAGTTATTATTTTTAAATTTTACTGAATGGGAAGACAAGTCACCCCAAACTGCATGTATAACAGTGTCTAGGAACCTCGGATTTAGGTTTCACTTCTGCTGACAACACCTAATAGTGGGATAAGAAGCCAACACACGTAATATCATTAAGCCTCAATCATCCCCTCAAGAGAAATGGATAATACCTGTTTGACATTATTGTTTTAGGTGCAGAAGTGAAACACAATGCCGTGCTAACACTGAAAAAAATTTTACATGAAATGGTATTTGTTATATTTCATGGGGATGAGAACTATTTTCTTCAGGTCGTTAGAACTGGGAAAGGTAAGGCAAACAGGTAATGCAATCAGCCTAGATAGGATATCAAGGATTGCTGGGATAAAATGTGACAATGTCCCATTCCCTTCCAATCCCTCACCTCTCTAGCCTCACATACAAGATCTAAACCCCGACATTTGAAGATTATAAGAAAAATTATAATAATTATCCTGAATTAATTTCTCAAGTCAATCAACAAAATTTTAAACAATAACTCCAAAGGGTGCATGGAAAATAGGATAATCTTTGCCCTGGAGAAACACTTCCAAAATGTACCCAGTGGTTTAAATTAGAGAAACTCACACACACACACAGACACACACACACTGACTAACTAAATGTGGATATTTTAACACATACAAAAGATGCACCCATTCTCTTCCCTCTTTCCCTCTTTTCCTCCCTTTCCTTTTCTCCTCTTTCTCTGTGTCCCACCACATCCTCCCTTCAAGGAGAACACAGATTACCAAATCTGGTGATGTGAAATGGTCGGACAGAGCGAATAAAACGGGAGACTTACTACTGCAACTGTTGTCCTTTCACCTTATGTCCCAAACTCTTACTGTGTCCCAGTCATTTGTATATATTAGAACAGTAATAATATTTTTGTCAAATATGAACAATGCATCTTAATATTTCCTCTTCAACATTTTCTCATCTTTCTCCCATTTTTCTGCTCTTTTTTTCCTCCTCAATGGATTTAATATTATCCTTTTTATTGCAATACAGATATTTTCCAAGATGAATGTAATGTTCTGGAATAATAGAGTCATAACTATGAAAAAATACTTATCTCCTTATTTAGAAATTAACCATGTTAATGAATTCAAGCCTGTTGAACTTCATTTTTATAATACTGTAAATACTGCTATCAATTGCTGTGGAACCTAATTAGAAAATTGTTCTATATATTTTTAAATGTTTCTTTCTACCTCAATCATAGGCAGTGGTGTAGGAGAGGGCTTGGGAGAAACTTTTTGTATTTTTGACATACAAATTAGAATAGACATATACATTTGAAACCTTATACAGATCATTTATTTCTTTAAAAACTGTTATTATGCAAATGAAAATATTTTAATATAATTAATTTTATGTAAAATTCAAATATATAAACTTGTCTACTACACAATTATGAGTATTTTTATCTTTCTAAATGGATGGTTGGTATAATTTTTGTGAAACCCTCATTTAGCTAACAGTTTTGCTGATCTCATGGGTATCTTTTTATGGTAGCTTTTATGTTTATGTTTTGAAAGCCATCTTTATACATTTAGGAAGTGAATTTCAAAATACCGTAAGTAGAAATCCCTTTTCATCTTGGAACAAATATTTACCATAAACATAAAAATAAACAAAAAGAGACTCTAGAATTACATTAACGAATTTTTTTTCTATTACTCTGCATGGCTGCTAGTCATGAACTTACTCAAAGCAAAGTTTAAATTGAAGACATCTCTTAGCTGGTAATATTTTGTAATCATAAAATGAATACTCAATGTATACATGACACATTAAGTAAAATAAATATAAAATAGAAAGCCAATAGGATTATATTAGGTGTACACGTGTAAGTTGCTGAGGTATCTCCTTAGGATAAAAATTGACATCACTTTAAAGTAAACATCTGGAAAGTTTAGATATATTTAAAACACACAGTTCTTCCTTAAATGTTGAAGACAACTAAAAAGTTGGCAAAATGCAATGTCTTTAGGACGTATGGCTGTTTTAGCATTCTCTTTGTGGCAAATGCACATTGGCTATATTTCAGTCTTGCTGGCATCTGTTTTGCTAACTCTGATGGAGCAACAACAAACACAATAAAGTCTTGTTACTAAGCTATCTTTGAGCCATACTAGATTGTGATTGATTCCGTTGTGTTAAATGGTGTGGTGGCATTTTGCCTTAAGCTTTTTTTTTTTTTTTTTTACTTTTTTTTTTATTAAACAGTGGAAAGAACAGAAGAAGGAAACACTTGATCACTTTGCAAATGCTGCACATTGCAGGCAGGGTTTAATTACTGAACGGACCCACTTCCAATGTATTGAAATGCCTCTGCCTTGCCTCAAAGTATTGTAGCTCTATTCAAAGGGTAAAGAATAGAGTTCCTGTAAAATTGTGGAGTGCAGCTCATTTTGGGAATAAACAGTTGCTTTGACCTTGTACCGGCAAATAGACCCCATCAGGCCTGGAATTGCAAGGCCAGGCAATCATCTGTTTTGTCAGTGATGGTTCTGGTCATTAGTTTCTGTTTATGACTGGGAATTGATAATATAGTCCTGTGTACATGAAGCTAAGGTCTGAATACTAAAAGGGCCCTATTTACCAACAGCTTTATTTTTAATTTAAAGTTAGTGCAAACTGAAATCAGCCTTTTAACCCTTAATTAGGACCATGTTTTCTCTTAAAAGTCAACCACATTAGTCAACCGGAGACAAAATTCACTTTGCAATTGAAAGGCTGTCTACTTTCTTTCAACAGTAGCCACCACGGTTTACTCAGTGCATTTGTTTTCCTTTCACTATGGTAACTTTACCCATTCTCTGTATCAGCGTAGCTCAAACCCATCAATTACAACTTAGAGGAAAAGTGTGCTATGTACTTTGGGAACGAAGCCAAGATTCTATCTTGAAGCTTTTTATAATTATTATTCATTGTATAGGTTGTGTTCATAATACTCCTTATTTCATATTTTTTAAAAATTATTTCCCAAAGCTGGTAGTTTGTTATTTTACCCCACCAGTGACCCATAGTATTTAGTTCCTGTTTTATTGTTACCTCTTCATAAATAGAGAATCAGTAGGTTCTTAAAATGGTTTGAATTCATTCACTGCAAATTGGTATTATTTGAGCTTCCTTCTATTATTCAGATTTTTCGTGTTTCTCAATAGAAAATTAACATTTGGCAAGGGTGTCATAGTTTTGTTCCACTGTGACCCATTGTGGGGTTTTCAATAAGGTTGAGGTTTGCTCAATAAATGAGCAAACATACCTTCACTAACTCAGCATTTAAAATACAGGAAATAAAAGTTAAATTAACAAAGATAAGGCAAGGCAAATAAAACCTTACCGCAGATGAACAAATGGGAAATGTATTTTCAACACTGTGCTTATTTTGCTTGCAAAAGAAAAAAATGACATCATCTTACAATTTAAAGGAATAATTAATATCAATTTTTATTTTATCCTTTCCCACAGTTCTCTAAACTTTTAACATACTAATCCACCCTGTTCAGAAAAGAAGGAACATAATTAAATATTGTGCTATTGGTTAAGATGGATATATAAAATAAAGAATTATTTGTTTGAAACTGGTTTTCCTTTTAATTAACCTAATTATGAAATAAACATGCCTTTTGAATACATACTGCTCTGATACTGGAAAACACTGAAAAAGTCAAATCTGTCCTTCCTTGTTGAAGGGTATTTTTATAGGTCAGCAGAGAACCTCATTTCTTTGTCTTATTGCCCCTAAGTGATTTTATAATTTCAATGGCTAATTATAATCCTTAAGGCAGTGAAGATAATTTGTCATATTTTTTTGTATTTAAAAAGTTCTAGGAATCTTAGAAATGTTGTTATGCAAAGTATTAACTTTTTAAGTGTCTAGCCTAAAGAGTATTAGAGAAAATTGGTCAAAGTTAGTCAATATCTGCCATTTAATAAATGAGGAAATTACAGTCTAGAGAGGACAGCTGATTATAAGTTAATCATTCACTTAAAAAAATGCACCTTTTTGACCCTGGCCGATTAGCTCAGTCGATTGGAGAGTCCTCACAAAACACCAAGGTTGCACGTGCAATCTTAGATTGGGGCACGTACAGGAATCAACCGATGAATGCACAACTAAGGCACAACGAAGTGGAATAACAAATGAATGCCTCTCTCTCTCTCTAACCCCTTTCAATCTGTCTCCATACTGCTCAGTCTCCAACCTAGGAATACATAATAACTATTAAGTAAAACTTTGGACATATTTACAAAGAGGGATCGCTATCTCAACTATTTTATTAAAATTGAAGACACCTGGTCAGTGAATTTGAGATGACATTTATCTAGTGGAGTAGACTAGATCAAAACTTGCATTTCCTTCTTCCTAGTCCAGTGTTCTGTTATGAGGTGCTGAAAAGACCTTGAAGTATTAGGATAAAAAGAAGAGAAATCAGGGAATTTCATGGTGAAGATAACATAAAAATGTCATAATTAAAAGTATCTGCGCAGTTACTCTCTCAAGTGAGGGGATCTATTTCTAAAATAGCAATGGCATATGGAATCAGTCTCCTCTTTAAAGCTCAAACCATGACTTTTATCACTACAATACTGAACACAATAAAATTTCTAGGTCATTTTAAGTGATCAGTGCATGTTTATTTGGTAAAGTGAGTAAATAAAATTCAAACATTATAACAACAGATCTGACTCTTTGTATTCCATGATGATATCCAGTAAGGTCTGAGAAGGTGCTACCTCTCATTTTTAATGGCTATTTGTTTAGAAATATGGATCATTCTACTTAGGTTTATCAACACAAAAAGGGAGTTCTTGCTACACTTAACTGGTTCAAAAACCTCCATGAAAGCTAGGGGATAAAACATCTCTTAGACTGCACGCAAGAAAGGTAATGATTCATCTCTACGTAAAGAATCTTAATCTTCTTAATTACTGCTTGGTTTTACTACCCGGGGACTGAAAGCTATGTATAATTATACCAGTGTCTGACTGATCGGAACATGTATTACTGGGTTCGCTGAGGAAACATGTAAGTCAGAATTTTGTATCATTTTTTGAAGCAGATTTTTAACATGTGTGTATCCACCTTAGTTAAGTATTTATTTAGAAGCTGGCCTACTCTGGGAAGGGCCTTGACTATACAGCATAAGTTCTTTATTTTAAAACTGTACAAATCAGCATTAGTATTAATTTGTTGATTCTTCCTCCCTGTTCTCTATTTTTCTTGATATTCTGTAAAAAGTTGATCAAGACTTTTCTTGAGTAATAAAGGAAAATGTGACATATTTACTTTCTACACGTTGAATTTTTTTTTAAATTTGCGGAACCTCTTCAGTTTTTACAATAATACTGAAATAAATAAGAGAGATATGCATTTGTTATATCACTAGTTTTGCATTCACTGTAGGAAAAGAAATGTCTTCAAATTAAAACCATTGATGTTCTCACTATAAGGAAATATTATAAAACACAAGTATTTATAACCCTTAGAGGTAAAGTTTCAAATGCTTCCATGATAATTTTTAAAGATAAAGAAGGTATAATAGATACATAGGTATTTAAGCACCAATTGATTTACTGAGAGAGAAGGAGATTATTGTTGATGGAAAAATTTTAAAGTATGTTACACAAAGAATTTCCCCTGTGTATAAAGAGATTACTTCTTACCAGTACAATAATTTTATTAGTAATATAATTTATTTTAGTTATAGTCTCAAGTTTGTTGAACAATTTTGATGGAGAGTTTACACATCTTGCTTATGGCAAGAGAGGGAAATTTACCTGTATGCCACTCATTTAGTGTATGTCACCCTATTCTTGAAGTTGACAGAATCCCTCAGCCCTTCTGACTAAAAGCATCCATCTGCTCATAACAATGTTAGACATAAAACAGAAAATCCCAAGAAAGACAAGGGAATATTCCCCTTTCTGAGATGGTTTCTTACTAAGAATAGGTATTAAAAAAACTTGGATTTATTTATTTTTTTAATAATTTTAGATCATTATCCTTTTACTGTCATACCAACATTTTAGAATTGGTAAGAAAATAATTCATAGTTTTAGAAGGTACTTTTCTCTTAGTGTGTGACTTATATAAAATTAAAAGCAGAAAAGTTTGTTGCTCAGTCATAGTCATTGAATGTCTTTGTTATCTTGAACATACTATACTTTCTTCTCATGCTGCAGTTGTTCATTCTGTAAAATAAGTAGATTAACATCTGAGCCTTTTAATAGAATAGTTGATATTTAACTGAGGTAGCGAATAAGAAAGTCCTTCAGAAAGAGTCTACAAAATTTAAGATATTATAGACTCTAAGGCAGTGGTAGTCAGTCAACCTGGTCCCTACCGCTCACTAGTGGGCATTCCAGCTTTCATGGGGGGCAGTAGCAGAGCAACCAAAGTATAAATAAAGAGATAGATTTAACTGTAGTAAGTTGTTTTATAAAGATTTATTGCCAAACAGCGAAAATCTGACATAAAGTACTTGATAAGTAATTATTATTATATACTTTAACTTGCTGTAACTCTGCTTTATAAATTTTATAAAGTAAAGTTACTTCCCTACTTTATAAATCACCATTACTGTGGAACCGGTGGGCAGTTAGAATATTTTCCTATTAACAGAGATATAAAAGTGGACGGTAGATATAAGAAAGGTTGACTACCCCTGCTCTAAGGTATACTCTCATATAGTTGGGATTCAGTGAATATCTATAAATTCATGGTTAAAACCTACCAGTCAGAAGATGCAGAGTGGACATTGTCCCTGTTTGCCACTTCACATCCCGGAGTGCAGTGTATACCTAGGGATACAGAGCATACAGTCTGATTGATGTAATTTCTGAGGATCTTTTTAGCTCCATTCAGCTATTATGGTATTTGATCAGTACATCTAAACTGAATTCTCTTTTACTTTTATGTCATTTAGAAATGTTTTCTGCTACAAGTAAAACAAACAAACAACAAACAAAAAACAACAACAAAATAAACAACCACAGTGACTTAAACAAACAAGCTGTTATTTTCCTGAAACTATAATAAATCTTAAGAGAGATACTTGCTGGATCATCAAGTGCAGGGTACACACCTCCTCTCAGATTTTCTTGGCCTTTAACTTACTGTCACTTGTAAACCTTTTTTCCCATAATCCATTCTGGAATAATGTAGATGAAGTGGCTTCAGTTACATTGGGACCATTTTATTAAGGGGAATAAAAGTTATCTTAAATGCTTTTATCAGATTTCAATTAGTATCTCTTTTTTTTTTTTTTTTTTTTTTAGTTTCAAGACATATTTATTTTAAATATGATTTGACAGCTGGATATAAAATGTGAAACATTTTTCATTGCTTCTGTCCCCTAAGATATCTTTTTTTTTTTTTTTTAACACTATTTTTTTTTTAATGGGGTGACATCAATAAATCAGGGTACATACATTCAAAGAAAACATTTCCAGGTTATCTTGTCGTTTAGTTATGTTGCATACCCATCACCCAAAGAGAGATCGTCCTCTGCCACCCTCCTTCCAGTTCTCTCTGTACCCCTCCCCCTCCCCTCCCCCTCTCCCTCCTTCCCTCCCCCCACCCCCCTTAGCCACCACACTCCTGTTCATGCCTCTCAGTCTCGCTTTTATGTCCCACTAATGTATGGAATCCTGCAGTTCCTGTTTTTTTCTGATTCGCTTATATAGTATCTCTTTTGACCAAAGTTCAGCCATCCATCACCATTTACAGTGAAGACTGAGTTAAGAAGCACTGAATTGGATACAATTCTGAACAAATCAGGATTTTATTAGCAAGCGGGAAGCACAATTTAGGTATTGAGTAGGCACCCAACAGTACCCACTACATTTTTCTGCTTGACAGTTTGTCTTTTCATGTTGATCTATTTGTGCATTTGATTATACTTCACACCAGCCAACTCCTTCCATATTTTCATGATCTTTCTCCGATGAGATTTATCTGTGTGCTCTCTTCCAACAGTTCAAGAGAAATGGAATACTCTCTCCACGTCTCCTGTGTTAAACATCTGGTGCCCATTTTTGATTGCAGGGACCATTTTGGGATTGACAAAATTAGAGAATTTGTACATTTAAGGTTACTAAAAATCCTGAAAAAGAGTAAATGATTAATACATATTTATTAAACTGCAGGTGTTTGTGCCTACCTATATTTTACTACTGTCATCTCTGATATTAGTTACTCAGAATTAGGTAAAGTCTAGTTACTAGTCTGAATGAACATTTTTAACTTCTAAGTTTACTAACTGATAGTTCTCAAGTTAATATTAGAAGTTCTGTGTTGTAATGTAGCTAAGAAGTGATTATATGTCTTGTTTTTTCTTTATTTTTCATATAGTATAGTTAGTTATAATAACAGAAAGTGATTGACTGTTTAGTGAATACCTTTACGCTAAATGTTGTAAAAATCATAACGTCCCAAAGACACGCAGATAAATTTACATGTAAACAAAATAACAAAGCAACTTAATCTTGACTCAGCAATGCCCTTGTGCAAATTTAAATGCACTTCAATGATTAATTAAATTGAAACCAGAAGGTAAATGCATACTTTGTTTATATTATATATTATGTCTTCTGAGGCAATATAACAGGAGATATGAGTAGGACTTTCTAACCAATGCTTACAGACAATAGTCAAAAGTTTATAATCATAATCCATATTTGGTTAGGGCAATCAATTTATTTTAGTGGCTTTAAATGTGACACAAAAAGTTCAATTTAATGTAACATGGTACTAGAGTAGCCATTCTTAGTAGGAACTAAAAAAAAACCACCAAGATTAAATAATGATTCCTATCATTTTAAGTTATTCTAATTGTTTATCTTGACAGTTTATTTCCCAAGAACCTTATAGTAAGAAAATATATTATTATGGATAAAATGTTTTCTCTCTCAAAATGCATATAATGATTATAAAAGTGATGATTTTTCCACATAGGTTTTACTTAAAGGTAAAATATATATCTTGTAATTCACAGTCTGAATTCTATAATTCAGTAAAAAAATAATATATAAGGCCTATTCTATATGTTAGTATGTTAAATAATCAAATTTCAGTGTAATAACACCAAAGAGATTTTAAAAATTACTAAATTCCAAAGATATTCTGAAAGAAACATTAAAAATTTAGACCCGAAAATTTCTTTCTCAAAGGAATGTCAAAGAACTTCTTGGGATTTTAAACATGAATTCAGTTTTCAATGAGATTATGAAAAATAAAATCATGAAAATGTATCAAATAAAATAGAGCATTTTGAATTTTATATCAGATTAAATAAAGTTAATATGATAGAAGCAGTTGAAATCAGTATTTGATAACCAGTTCATTGGGCTTAACAAAAAATACCACACATAATTTAGAGATATGACCAGGAAGGAAGAAGATAGCAGTTGTTTTAAAAAGCTATCCACTAGTAAAAATTCACAAATATATCAGATTAAATAGAAATTGTACCTCTTTACGTATTTGAGACACAGACAGTAAATGTATTGCACGGCCTTATCTTAAGCCATTACCATAAAAGTTGAGACACAGCGCTGCCAAGGCAGAAAAGGATTCACAGCTCATAAGAACAATACTAAGTCATGATTTTTTCCTATAATTGCTTACAATTTGTGGGAATAAACTTGTACACACAGAAACCAATTAGTAAATAAATAATACAGGGCTAGTGAAAAGTAGGTTTACAGTTGATTGTGTGGAAAGTAATACAATGATTAATGAAGACAAGAATAAAGTCCATGTTTCATGTACTCATGATAGTGCTAACTGCAGTGCAGATAATGTACACATTGCATCATGTTTAAAAAGGGAATGGCTACATGATGACATGGCTTTGCTTTATTTTCTCCATAAATATTCCAGCGCCAAGTAAAGCTGTGAAAACATGAGCTGGAAATTTCATCACACTCTTGTGCCAAAATAATCTAAATCTTGTGGGAGATTTTTTTCTTTAACATTTGGTGCAAATTCAAATATATATGCAAAGAAACTACACTGGGCCATGTTATTTGCTTCTGTAAATGCTGGAAGGAAAAAAAATGAATTTTTGAATGCATGCTCTAACATTGTCAAATTTATTTTACGTATTTTCAAAATGATTGCAGAATTTTAAGAATCATTTTGTTTGCAGCTTGTCGACCAGGCTTCTACAAGGCTTTGGATGGTAATATGAAGTGCGCTAAGTGCCCACCTCACAGTTCTACTCACGAAGATGGTTCGGTGAACTGCAGGTGTGAGAATAATTACTTCCGAGCAGACAAAGACCCTCCATCCATGGCTTGTACCCGTGAGTAGTTTTGCTGCAACCCATGCCTCCATGTTTGTTTTATTTTTTTCTTTTGTTATTGAGCTTTTTTTGTTATTTTTTGTTTCTCACATTTGACCCATTTCCTTGTGTTATCCATGTGCAAATTGAAAGCTTTCTCTGCTTCACTTTCCATGCTTGGCTCACCACAAATGCAACATTTATCATACAAAATGAATTAATTTTTAAAGTACTTCCTGTCATAGGTCCCCCAGAAAGAAAGAAAATTTTCTGTATCTTGTTTTAGACTTTGTATTATATTAGACAGGATAGGGGAGGTCATAAGCATGGGATTTGCGTTTTTACATTTCTATTCCCCCTTGTAATGTGTTGGTCATAGGTCATAGGGAAAAAGCACTAAGATTTATAAAACTAATGCTGAAGTTTTCATAACTATTCACAAGGGCATTGAATTTAGTGGTAAGTTCCTTTGTTGGACTTTCTGAATGCATACTCAACCTTGAGTCAAATCTCCCCCACTCAAACCTTGGAGAGAACAGTGCTCTTGAACCCATGTGTCTATAATCTCATGGATCCTCTAAGGACAAATTAAAAGTTTATAATAAAGACAAGATGGTCTTTACCTCTTTCAGTTCCATTGTAAATTATCTCTTTCCCTTGTAGTAGAAACCAGAAGTGAGGCTCATTAATCTTTTTTGAACTACTTTGCAGGACCTCCATCTGCACCAAGAAATGTTATCTCTAATATAAACGAGACCTCGGTTATCCTGGACTGGAGTTGGCCCCTGGACACAGGAGGCCGGAAAGATGTTACCTTCAACATCATATGTAAAAAATGTGGGTGGAATGTAAAACAGTGTGAGCCATGCAGCCCAAATGTTCGCTTCCTCCCTCGACAGTTTGGACTCACCAACACCACAGTGACAGTGACAGACCTCCTGGCACACACTAACTACACCTTTGAGATTGATGCCATTAATGGGGTGTCAGAGCTGAGCTCTCCACCAAGACAGCTTGCTGCAGTCAGCATCACAACTAATCAGGCTGGTGAGTACATGCTGGACACTCCTACTCCTGCATCTCAAAGTCCATTAAACAGTTTGACAGAAAGAAGGGTAAAAAGGATGGAGAAAAAAAATTAGAATCATGAGTTCCTCTTCTATCACTTTTAGACAGTTATGATACATTAAATAATTCAATTCTTCCAACGAGAATGAAACATATTTGTTAGATGATTTTAAAGTAATTTAACCCATTGCTACCCAATTTGGAATCTTTAAATAGTTGAGACTCTGGAGATACTACTTGAGGGTCTCCTTGAAACATTTTCATACTTCAAACAATTTGGACATTGAACATTAGCTGTAAAAAGGTTATGTAAGATATTTAAAATCTGAAATATTTTACCTTAGTTATAATTACATCAGAGTTTTTATGTAGTTATTGTTATTTTATAATTAGAAGCTCTGAGTATTATAGCTTAGAAATCTCTTATTAAAAAAAACAAGAAAAAACAATTTTATTTAATAGCTAGAATTTGTATTTAAAAATCAAAATTTGAAATTTGTGGAGAAGCGTAGTGAAGTGTTAGAGGACATTTAGGATGGCTGATCTAAAAATATACCTGGGTTAAATTAGTAGGTGATTTCACCAACTATATTTTCCACTGACAGTCTAATTCAAAAAAAAATGTTGCATCAGCAAGCATAAGTAAAGGCATTTTGATATGGAATGGAAAAGTGAAACAAGCAAACAAACTTCTCACCTCTTCTTACCCTTCATCCAGAACATTTCTCTTCTTTGCAGTTAGTACATCTTGTTCTTTCAATTACTCATTAAATCTTCTAGGAGTTCTATTCTGATAATTCTTGTATTTTTTAAATAGTTTTCCATAACAAAGTGGTGTTCAAAATTATTTATGGGATTTTAGTTGTGATTCTTTCAAACTTATAAAAGTGTTACACTTTGCAGGACATACAGACACATTCCAGTGAAACTCCTTTGAAATAAGGCAATCATTTCTCCAGTGTTGAAAACAGTGATGGATGAATAATAGTTTTCTTTTGGAACCAACAAAAGCTTAGGCAAAGATAAGCTGATAGAGACTTATGTGCATAATTGTTACTACAAGATATCATAATTAAGAATACATTCCAAGCAGTCCAATGCAGAGATATTATTGTATCATTTAAATACAAACAAACATTGGAGCCAAAAATGAGGAAAGGGAAGAGACAGGATGTACCATGAGCTACAGAAGTACATGTTCTTGAATCAGCTCCCAGGTGGGTTAACCCCTGAGTTGGAAGTCAGCGTTGAGAGTCAACTTGGCAGCTTTACTGCATTTGGCTAAAAAATTTGAAAGTCGCTCTGCTCTGTAGTAGACTTGCCCTTTTCTCTGGGGATATGTATACAGGATGGCTTAGGAAAAGGTAAAGTAGAGATGACTAAATTCTCCATCATTGGAAGAGGTTGTAGAGCAGACAAATAACTAGCCAAACAACTCATCACTTTTGTTTCTCTCCTCTGCTGGCTCAAGAAGCTTCAACCACCAAGGGCTAACATTCAGCAAATCAGCGCTGCTATGACTCTGCTGTTTATTAAAATTTTGCACAGCTTCTACATTTGGTTAAAAGTAGTTCTAACTAGTTCTACTGCCTAGTACAGAAATGTATCTCTTTTGGTAAATTCCTCCAGGGCCCTCAGTAGCATTCTCAGTATCCCAGGTCCTTCCCATTTTCTCCCCATAATCCAGCAACCAAAAGTACAAATCCTGGAGTAATAGGGGTTTCTAGATCCCTGCTCTGGAAATCTTCCCTCTTAAGGGGGGGGTCTATGTTCCTGACATTCTAGACATAAGTATTTGTAATATGAGCAGAGTTCATACTCAAATGGGTCTCTTTCTGATTACAAACCGCTCTTTTATTGCTACTTTGCCACTACTCTCTTTACTGATAAAAATCATATACTCCTCCTGGTCTCGTGATAATAAATAAACTTTATTTGTGGCTGAGACATGACTTTTAAACAAATTGCACTGACTTATTATTTTAATCTTGCTTCTGGAATCTGTAATTTCTCCTACTTAAACTAGATCCCAGACCAACTAACATAAATTTTTCCTTTGCTTCTGTTAATGATATTTAAACTTTGTAACTAATAATATTTAAAAACCCAGTAACATATGTTTATTTAACTATCTTTCATGAGAAGAAAAGAAAAAGAGTAATGTTATTGCTATGCATCATATGATCATAGCTTCTCAGAGTCAAGGAACACAGGAATTTTAAGAAATTATAATTATGTGGCAAATGGCTTTCCCCAATCCTGTATTTCATCTTGATTTACTGCTTTGTTCAAAATGGGAGCATCAATCTGTGTTATAATTATCTCCTAAGTCAACCAGAAACATGTAAAAATAAGCAAAAACTCCTTGTATCATACCTTACCTTTGGCCTCTGGCTTTCTGACAATATATGTATCCAGAAATGAATAGTTCTATTTTATATTTATATATATATAAAATGAATGAATGGATCTAGGTAAAGTGGCCTCTGAGAGTAGGCAAGACATTAAAAATAAGTGGGGCCTCCTAGTTAAAAATTGCGGGGCAAAAAAGAGCTTCAATAAGAATGAAATTCGTTAACCTCCCTAAACCCAGTCCCATATTTTTAGTCACAAATTTATCTACAGTATGCACCATGAAGCATTTTATATATTTATTTCAAGGTGTAGGTATTTCTTTTGTGTGCCTGGAGAGGTAGATCTTTGTTCCTTCTCAGATCCTCACAGTTAAGATATCAATAGATAAGTGAGATTAGAAATGATGTGTTTCTCCAGAGAGTGGTGTTTTTTTTTTGTGTGCGTGTGTGTGTGTGGGGGGGTGTTTGTTTGTTTGTTTTGCTTTATATTGTTCTTGTGAAGGTTAATGGACTCTTAGCCTTAAAAAATAACTCCATACCACGAGAAAGCTATGGCTGTGACAGATAGGATGCCATGTTTAAATTCCTCCCTGTCTTCGACATGGACGTAAAGGGAAGCCTGAATGTATCCCTGTTAGTCTGGTTTGTAAGATTGAGCTTGTTGATATTTCTCTTGATTATATTGTTAAAACCATGGATGACCACATAATAAGGCACTTACTTTCTAAATAGTAGTAGATTATGTTGTAAATTCCGATGTTAGATGTCAGCTCCCAATATTTTCATAATGTATATCAGTGAGATAAAAACAAGAAATAGATCTACGTAGAGACGATATCCATGAATCCATCATTTAAACATTTACAGAAAAAAACCCCTGCACGTTGCAAGATAAAAATCTGTAACATTGTAACTTGGTATAAAGTGTTACTTCATGTCTTCTTCCTGGCATGAGTATATTTACCTTTCAGTTACAGAAACAATTATTCTATAGAACATGAAAGGTGGGAATATCCATCTTTGTTTATTCTCAACCTTCTTCATAAATTCTGCCTTTTTTCCCCCACTATCCTGTATCATATGATGATTTCAGACTAGAATGGGGGCACTAACAAAGAATTTATGGACATTCAATTTTGAGGAACACTTTCATTCCCATTGTACAGCTGAAGAAACTGAGATTTGAAAAGCTTTTCAACACTTCAATATAAGATCAAACTTCCGATTAAGTCTCCCAACTCTAATGCACTTTTAACTTCTATTCTCCTTTTGTTTTTGCCATCCTGTGATTCATGCACATGGTTACAAAAATAAATGCTGCCGTTGAGACAGGAGCTTTGCTGGGAAAATCTACTTTATGCCATCCACAGTAAACTTAGTCCTTGCTTCTCAGTCATATATCACAGGGTATCTTCAGGGTATTCTGCAAGCGATTCTCCTTATCTCCCCCACTCTTCCCCAAATCCAATATCTTTTTTTTTTAACTCCCTCATGCTCCACAGAGGATTTTCCCTCTGTGAAACTGAGATTTATAATAAGAAATGATATTGGGTCTTGGTCCCAGTTTATGGCACAGAGCTCTTAAAGCCTTTGGAATTTCCTAAGTGATAAGGGTAATAAAGGTGTATTCTGTTGTTCATAACGAATCTCTTTCAACCACACCTGGATTTATGTTAGTAAAGTGACTTCTGGAAAACCTTTAATGATAGGGGCTGGTTGCCAGTGGACCCAAACCCTGTAATGAGAAGGTTAGAACTTTCAGTCCTCATTCCTCCATCCCCTCTAAGAAAGGAAGAGGGGCGGAAGGGAGCGCTCCATCGCCAAGGGCCAATGATTTCATCAAGCATGCCTGTGTAATGAAACCTCCTGAAAAGACCAAATGAGGGTATTCAGAGACCTTCAGGGATGGTAAACGCATGCAGGTGCTAGTGGGTGACAGACGTACAGAAAGCATGACCCTCTGTGCCCCTTGTCCCACACATTACCCTGTGCATTTTTTTTTCTAATTTGTTCTTCCTGAGTTGTATTTTTAATAATAATAAACTGGTGACTAGTAAGTAAAAGGTTTTATTGAATTCTATGAAGTATTCTAGCAAATTAATTGAACTGGAGGAAGAGTTTGTGGGAATCTTTTATTTATTTATTTGTTTGTTTGTTTGTTTGTTTGTTTATGGCTGGTGGGTCAAAAGCACAGATATCAACCTATACTGAAATTGGCATCTGAAATCGGGTCGGGAAGAGTCTGTTTGAACTGAACTCTTAACTTTCCAGACCTGATGCGCACTCCAGGTCGACATGTCAGAACTAATGAAGTTGTAGGGCCCCCGGCCGTTGCAGAATTGCTTTGTGTGAGAAAAATCCACACATATTAGGAAACCAAATATGAAGTGTTCTGTGAGTAGAATATTGAGAGGAGGAGAAACACAAAAGAGTGTTTTTCCTCTTACACCCTAACTTATTACTCTAACTTATTAAGTCCATAAAATTGAAAAGGAAAAAGAAAATACCACTCCTTACCCCTTCTTTAAATCTAATTTCCTCTGTACTCCCTCACTCCCATTGATTCCTACTCTTTTAAGAATAAGCTCTCGAGCCCATTTCTCCTTCCAGCATCTTTAATAAGCATTCTCCTGGCTCTTATTCTTTGCCTGTCATAAAAGGTATAGGTTTGTTTTTATCTTAGAGGAAGATACAAATAATGAAATAACAATAACACCACACGCATTAAGTGTGCTTGTGCATTATAAATCGTTTCAGTCTTCAAGATTTCATCCTATGTTTCTTCTAATTTATAGCCTAAAATTAAAATTTTTTCCAATTAATTCTTACTTCTTCTTTTGTTCTCTCATTCGTAATGAAGTTTGGTTTCTGCCCTCACTGGACAGCAGGTCTCCTTCTGACAACAGTTGTAATTTCCTATTTGGGTTTTTATGTTAGATTGTTAGGAAGAATGTCAATTTCATGAGGGCTTGGTCTTTGTCTGATGTTCACATTTGTATTTCTTGAACTTAGAATAACTTCTAGCACCTTGTTATCATTCAAATATTTGCTGAATGAATGAATGAATGAATGATTATGAATGGAAATTAAAACATATTCTCCCTCAAACCACATTTTATCCTCCTGTTTTCCTTTTCTACTGCTAAGAACATTTTCCTTCAGTTTACCAGATTTTAGCACTAGGAATCATATATGGTTCATCTTCTACTTTTAAGAAGTTCTCACATGCTGCTAATTAATTAAAATTGTTTTAAATCCTCATACCTTTTTATCTACATTTAGTGTTAGATTTTTAAATTTCAAGTTATACCATTTATTAATAACTAATGACAAATAAATAATATCATAAATTATAGTAGTCTTCTTTCAGTTATGTTGAGATGCCGAGATAAAAAGAGAGTTTTGAATTATCTCCGGTGGGTGGCTCCAGGCATATCAAGGTGATGGGTTGGATCTCTGGTCAGGGTAAACTCGAGAAGCAAACAATCAGTGCACAACTAAGTCGAAAAACTAAGTGGATCAATGAGTTGATATCTCTCTCCCTTTCTCTTTCTCTTTCTCTCTTTCAAGTCAATGGAAAATTAAAAATATAAGTATTAAAAAGAGCTAAAGCTAAATATACTCACTTAAATAAAAATGTCTACTTTTCTTTTAAGTGAGAGGAAGGGAGATAGAGAGACAGACTCCCACATGTGCCCTGACCAGAATTCACCTGGCAACCACTGTACGGGGCTGATGCTCAAATCAACTGAGCTATTCTCAGTGCCTGGGGACCATGCTCAAACCAATCGAGTCACTGGCTTCCAGAGGGGAAGAGAGAGAGAAGGGGAGAGGGAGGAGAAAAAAAGCAGGTGGTCTCTTTTCCTGTGTGCTATGACCAGAGATCGAACCCAGGATGTCCATATGCTGGGCCAGCGCTGTATTCACTGAGCCAAATGGCCAGGACATATATATATTATATATATATATTATTGTCCAGCATCTTCTTTCCACTGAGATGTTTGTAAAAGGAGTTAATGGGTCAACAAATATACTTACATGTCATTTTTATTTTCACACAATATATGCTTCAGCCATGCATAAATTTACAAACTAAGTATAAACATTTTTTAAAAAAATTACATAAATCAAATAAACTTACAGAAGACACAGTGTAATTAAGTGAGTTAGAAAGTGGCATTTAAGAATATTAAGGAAAAATTTGAAGGATTTAGATGTACTTTGATAAATGAATGTAAGATAGATAAATATAAAGAAAGGGAAGTATATGTGTCACAAAATTGGATCCAAGTTTTTTTGGTAATGGTAGGGCTAGGCTGAGAAGAGGAGACAGATTATATAAGAATAGTCATGGAAGGTCAAGCAACTGCAGCATTACTTAGTGAGATATTGAATACAGATACACATATTAAGTAGAAGAGTTGCCTAAATTAATCTGTGTTTTAAGACACTTAATCTTCAAAAAAGCAGGGAATGAAATCAATAAATATAATTCTTAGTGTCAGAATGCCTGAATTATAACAAAAGAATAAAACAAATGATATAATTGATTTAAATAAATCTTAACGTTATTCGCAGTTATTATTTGCAAGTCTAAAATGCCATTTAAAACATTTTGAGTCATAAATTCAACCCAAACTATGTTTTAGAAATTTTTGTATTTATCCTACCTGGATTTTTTATTGTTGACATTGAACTATTTCTAAATATTTTATATTCCTCATTTTGAAATATCTATATATATTTTCTATTCACCTGTTGTTCTATGAGAATTTAGAAATAACATGAATGGATATGACAGAGAAACGCCTCGTGTCAAAGACGACCAGGCAATCTTACGCATTTCTGCAGAAGGAAACATTTAAAAATAAAGGTAGAAAAAATGTGAAACTGGATCTGCTACTATTTTTTTTTTTTGTATTTTTTCTGAAGCTGGAAACGGGGAGAGACAGACAGACTCCCGCATGTGCCCGACCGGGATCCACCCGACACGACGCTCTGCCCACCAGGGGGCGATGCCCTGCCCCTCCGGGAGGGGGGGGTCACTCTGCCGAGACCAGAGCCACTCTAGTGCCTGGGGCAGAGGCTAAGGAGCCGTCCCATCTTTGCTCCAATGAAGCCTTGGCTGCGGGAGGGGAAGAGAGAGACAGAGAGGAAGGAGTGGGGTGGGGGTAGAGAAGCAAATGGGTGCTTCTCCTATGTGCCCTGGCCGGGAATCGAACCCGGGTCCCCCGCATGCCAGGCTGATGCTCTACCGCTGAGCCAACCGGCCAGGGCTGGATCTGCTACTATTAAACTGTGAATACATATTGGCATGGTGGCTATAGAAATATATGCTGCCATGGGATTTTGTACCCAGGATGTAAAAGAAACATCAGAAGAATATACATAATTATTTTTCAGAATGTGATGGAAGGTGTTTTGTAGCATCAGAGTGAATCAGAATGTTAAAACATAGTGAAAATCAACTGTGAAATAGTAGAGATAAGATTCAAGTATTATATGATGAATCTCCCCCTTCTTTTACTTGTGTTATTAATAAACATTAAAAATCAAAGTTTTAACATTTGATTTTTCTCAACAAGTGAGGTGTGAATCAGGCCCAGAGATTGCAAATGGAATTATACCTTATGATTTTCCCAGTGCGTTTTACTTTGGAGGTAATTTGGCTTATTTCTTCTCGATTTGTAACCGAAGCAGACCTGTGGGTCTGGGAATGTCACTCTGCAGTGATGTGTCTTTGTGCTGCCTGAAGCATCCCACATCATTTACCACGTTAATGATGCCTTTAAGCCATCACACACCGTATGGAGGTGCAGTACCTAACTAAAGTATAGTATAAGCAATAAACTGAACAAAAGGAGAACCATATATTATACTGACAGTAACTTAGAACCTTTATATGAGCTTAAAGCCACAACCATATGGAGAAAATAGAGACAGTTTGGAGGCTTCCAGAATCTAATGAATTCTTTTACCAACTTTTTTTTTTTCTGACCCTTCGCTCCACTACAATTAATGGAGCAGACATGTGGTTGGAAGATTATGGTTACTGCTTTCCTGCTGGCTTCTCCTAAAGGGTGCTCGCAGATTCAGTAATGTCAGCAATCAGCAGGACGAAGTGTGGTGTTCCTTAAAGACCTACATATTAAGAATGAAATAACCATTTAATGCTAACTTGTGTCTTTTTCACTGCATCTTTCCGAGAGCATAAAATATTTACTCAACAGAAATATTTCTTATTTTTCCCCCAAAAAGAATATTTTTAGTCTCAAACACAGGAAAGATAGCTTCTCTTTATCTATCTAATTTATTTTTTTTAATGTGCTCTAGTTCTCTAGAGTTATGTTAGATATAAATCCTTAGAGAATAATTGCAAAATGTGGAAATATTTGAGAAACTGAACAGGATACAGATATTTAGAAGAAAAAAAATGCTGTGTCCTCAAAAGCAAACATCTTACTACCACAGGCCTAACCCCTTTATAATAAACTGCTGATTGTATTTCAGTATCTCCAAAGTATTATGTCACTGTTAATAAATTATGATATAGCCCAGAATTCTGACTTTCTAATCCAATAAATATAGCACCATGCCTATATTGAAAAGAGGGCACACATTCCTCTACTCCCATCAGCCATAAAAATTGTTACAGTAGTATCCAAATTACAAGAATTGTGAAGCACAACACCCTCACATACGGGGACCTTGAAATTTTATAATAGTCACACCACACCAAAGGATGTCAAAGTCAAAAGATGGGAAGCTTACATTTTCTACCCTGCTACATCAGTAGCAATTGCTGACCCATCTTCTCTTGATAAGATTAGCACTAAACTGGGACTTAATTATCTCATTCAATCCTTACAACAATTTTAAACAACTGCAGTGGTTAATTGTCTTGTCTTGTCCATGATAATGTAACTCCAAAATTCCTGCTCTTTATTGTTAGAATATTACATTTTTTTTATGGCTCAGGAAAAAGAGGCCTTGCACAAAATTTAAGCAAGTCTGAATAAAAAAAACATATGAAGATGGTTATCATATAATTGTAAGATGTTGGCTGCCTAAAGTATAGATTGTATGGTATTTTTTTAAAATCAGAAATTGACATGATTTGAGTAGTGTTGATAATTACTTGATATCTGAATTGCTTAATTATTAGGAAGTTATTTATCCAAATCTTTCTTGCCAAAATCAAATAACAAACACACTAAATTTCTAAAGTAGCTTTGAAAGATTGTACTTAATGTGAATTTAAAAACATTTATCTTGACAATTAGTTCTTATTCAGAAATTGCCTCATACTGGTATTTATAACAAACCAACAGAGAGTAAACTTGTCTCTCATCAAAATTTTTTCCAAGAAATAGCTTTAAAGGGGAGGCAGTATGTTAGAGTAGAGAGTTCTAAATCATGCGTGAAAGAGATGTCAAAAGTCTAGTTGCAAATCCGGGAGTTGCCACTTAATATCTGTGACTTCTTTTTAATTTTTAAATTTGATTTGTTTATGCCTTTTTGTTTAAAAATGACTATAAGTGACCAGGCAGTGGTGCAGTGGATATAGCATTGGACTGGAATGCGGAGGACCCAGGTTTGAGACCCCAAGGTCGCCAGTTTGAGTGTGGGCTCATTTGACTTGAGCAAAAGCTCAATAGCTTGGACCCAAGGTTGCTGGCTCGAGCAAGGGTTTACTTGGTCTGCTGAAGGCCCACGGTCAAGGCACATATGAGAAAGCATTCAATGAACAACTAAGGTGTCAAAAACGAAAAACTGATGATTGATGTTTCTCATCTCTCTGTTCTTGTCTGTCTGTCCCTATCTATCCCTCTCTCTGACTCTATCTCTGTCCCTGTGTTAAAAAAAAAAGATTTAAAAATGACTATAAGGCAATTATTAGATTAAACTTACTAGGGTTTTTGTATCTTTCTAGAAATAGATACAATAGTAATGACTATACACAGATTGTTCTGAAAATGAAATAAGTGAGAAAGTGTATATGTGGTTGAGGAAGTGCTTAAATAAGTTATTGTGCCCTGTTCTAGCACAATCATGCTGAGTTTACTCTATATAGGGTAAATAGATACATTTTCAAAAAAAAAGAAAAGAAATATTGAAACATATAAATTTAAGCTCTACATTGATGTGATGCAATTGGTTTAAGCCCAAATTTTTCATAATTTATATGTGATGTGTAACAGCCCTCAATATAAGCCATTTTGCTTCATTTATGACACACACATGCATGTGTATGCATTGACTTTTGCCCACACTCAAGTGCCCACAAGAAAGTTTAATGAAAACATCTAATGGGCAGTTGAAGATAATGGTCTGTAACTCTGAATCTTGGGCTAGGATAAGACCCAAAGGAATTCATAAGAAAAGGGATTGGAACCCTGGCTGGGTGGTTCAGTGTATATACATCATCATCCTGGAGCACCATATGAGTAACAACCAATAAATACACAACTGAATGGAACAACTAAATGAAGCAAAGAGTTGATGCTTCTTTATCTCTCTCTCTCTCTCTCTCTCTCAATCAATCAATGGAATATTTTTAAAGGATTGGTAAGTATGAGAAGGAGATAGTCAGAAAAAAAACATATTTATAAAGATTAAAGAAAAGAAGTAAAGAAGTCCCTGCCCAGTTAGTTCAGTTTGTTAGAGCATCATCTGCTAGCACCAACATTGAGGGTAACACCAAGGCTGTGGGTTCAATCCCCGGTAAGGGCAAATATGGGAGGCGACCAATGAATGCACAACTATATAGAGCAAAAAATGAATGCTTTTCTCTCTCTGTCTCTAAAAATCAATGAATAAAAATTTTAAATAATAAAATAAAATATCTAAAAATAGAAATATATAAGAATAAGTCAGGTGGCATAAAAATATTTTTTACAATTATTTTGAAAACCATTAAAATAATAAACTTTTACCCAGGAACCATATTGTGACATAAAACAAAGATTTTGCAATTGATGATTGCTTAGGAGAGATGTCCATCTTTTACTTTTAATCACTAGAATATTAGTGATTTTAAGTACATTTTAGTAAGTTTACTATTCTTAGAGAAAGAAAATTCTAAATGCCTCCAAAATAATAACTACAGATATATTTTTTTAAATGTTGTATCTCATATTCTTCTGTTTGGTTCATGATGTTATTTGACTATGTTGTTTGGGCAGAGTTTGTCCTTTTTTGTCCATCTATATAGGATACTTGTGTATAGCCTGGAAGAAGCAAAATATATATATATATATATATATATATATATATATATGTCACAGTTATTCATGCCAATTCCACCATGGCAAAAAAATAGATTCTCTACTTTGGTTTCACCGAGTAAAGCTTGTTCTAGTTTCCATCTATTAAAAGGTTTTCTCATAGTTGAAATCTGAAATAATATCTTGATATGAATTGACATGGTAGAAGAATTTGATTTAATTTAATTTAATTTTTATTTTTTTATAAATTTTTATTAATGTTAATGGGATGACATTAATAATTCAGGATACATATATTCAAAGAAAACATGTCTAGGTTATCTTGTCATTAAATTATGTTGCATACCCCTCGCCCAGAGTCAGATTGTCCTCCGTCATCCTCTATCTAGTTATCTCTGTGCCCCTCCCCCTCCCCCTAACTCTCTCCCTCCCTCCCTCCTGCATCCTCCCTCCCCCCACCCCTGGTAACCACCACACTCTTGCCCATGTCTCTTAGTCTCGTTTTTATGTTCCACCAATGTATGGAATCATGTAGTTCTTGTTTTTTTTCTGATTTACTTATTTCACTCCGTATAATGTTATCAAGATCCCACCATTTTGTTTGCTGTAAATGATCTAATGTCATCATTTTTCCTGAAAAAGTTAAAAAAATAAATCTCATTAATCTTGTATGAGATATGTTCCCATTCTAAACTACTTTCATAAATTCTTACTAATGTAGATAGAAGGTAGATAGAAGGAAAGTCCTAACAAATAACTGAAGAACTAATTTTCACAACAATTTATTATTTAGGTGGGCATATGCATTAGTATGTTTGTGTGCATTTTGAAACATATATCAAGAAAATTATAAAGTTCTAGAAAAAATTCTAGAAAGTTTGTGAAGTCTAACAGATCTGACATAATGAAATCTTTTTTACACTACATTATTTAAATTTGCATATTTTTCATCTTAACTATCTTATCTATTTAGTAAAGATTCTACAATGACATGTGATGACAACAAAAACCAAAGGCCTATGTAAACATTTATAATGCTTGTTACTAATGTTAATATCTTTAAGAAACATTTGGAACATTTAGCAACAAACATATACTTGAAGATCAAAATAACTTTAGTGGACCTTGTTTTTCCTTGGCAATAACTAACTCACTTGATTAATTGTTTTTTCTTTTTCCTAAGCATTGACTGACCACTTAACTTGAGCCCGGTACTATTCTGGATGTGTTTGGATAAAATGATGATATCATTAAGATGTAGCTACTATCTTCAAGGAGCTCTCAGTTTAGTGAGAGATCTTAAGGTTTTTAGGAAACCAGCTGAAATTGATTGGTTTGGCCAAGAAAAGGCAGGAAAGGCCAGCTGCCAAGAGACTTCAACAAGCAGTTTGGTGAAGCCACCCAATGAAACAGATTTACCTTGAGTTTTAGTTCATGTCAAATTACATGCAGTAGAATAATCTAATTATTCACTACTAAAGGAGATATTGTTAAATTATCCTTTTTTTGTGATAAAATGCTAAAAATCAGTTTACTATCCTAAAGATTTTCACTAAGAGGAAGAGGAAAATAAAACACTTTAAATTGTATACCTATTAAATGATAATTGCTTGTGCAGTTTAATGTTCTTTCAGTGAAATGTGTCTGGTTTGTATAAAGCACTTAGTTAAAAGTGTGAACTTCAATAACAGGATGAGACTAAATATTTATAGTTGTCTAGTGAAACTTTCCACATCAGTCTTGCTTCTTTGTTCATTTATTTGTACATTCATTTATTGATCAGTCAAGTTTTTGTTAATAATAATGAATGAAGTATTCTAGTTAGTTAAATTCACAAATTTATAAGTAGTTACCATATAAAGTATTTGAAACTAGAATGCCAGAAAAGATAATTGATAATACTTAACATAAAATTAACTATCTCAGTAATTAAGAAATTGTCAAAAATTTAGAAATGTTCATAATAATCATTGTAAACATAAATTATAATTGTTTTAAAGGCCATACATAATTTAGCACAGAGGAGATAGCAGTATGCCAGCTAATATTTGTTAAAACATCCATGCTTACTAATATTTTCTGTTAGTGAAAAATAAAAGATAATGTGCTCTCTCAATATATATTAAAAATTAAAAATATGAAGTTACTTTCAAAGAAAGAAATCTATCAGAGGAATTAGGTATAAAGCATTAATTCAGCATTTTTTTGCTAGGTCAATCTGCCTATATACTTTATTGAAATATAATAATTTGTTTTCCTGGGAACTCCTTAAGAAGATTCTAAAATTTAAATGCATATATCTTGCAATACTGGTATTTATACAACTATTTGCTATAAGTTTTAGGATACTGAATGATGTTTTTAGGGTTTTTTTTAATGCATCAATATATACCCAGTTAGTAACACTACTCTCACTAGCTACTTATTTAGATAAACTAGCAGGCATTCAATATTTTGTATATATTTATTTGTATCTCTGAGTTGTAGTATCTCCAAGGAACTGTAGAATGGTCACAAAATCAGAATAATTATGACTTATACCAGCAACCCAAGTGTATAGTGTCAAGTATTTATAGAACATTATACTGAGTATTGTAGAGCTACAACTTAAGCCTTAATACAACTTTGTAATTTAATTATTACTGCCATTATTATATTTTAATTTTATTTTTTGTTCTTATTTTTTTAATTTAGTTTTTATTTTATTGTGTCGACATAGTTTCATGTGCCCCACTCAGTATTACACCTCTACACACAGCAGCATGCTCCCCATGCCCCACACAAAGTCTCTTTCCAACCCCCTTCCACTCCTGTGTCCCCTCTCCCTCCTGCCAGCCCCCTTTTGCTTCTTGCTATTTCTACCTGTTGTCTGTAGTGTTATGTATATATAATTTACTCTAATCCCTTCACCTTCTTTTATCCCGTCTCCTCTTCCCCCTTTCCCTCTAACAGCTGTCCATCTGTTCCCTGTGACCTGGCCTTTATTTCTATTTTGTTCCTCAGTTTATTGTGTTCATTAGATTCCACATATAAGTGAAGTCATATGCTACTTGTCTTTCTCTGCCTGGCTTATTCCATTTACAATAATAATCTCCAGGTCCATCCATGCTGTCACAAAAGGTAAGCTCTCCTGCTTTTTTATGATTGTATAGCATTCCACTGTGTAAATGTACCACAGCTCTTTTATCCACTCTTCCACTGATGGACACTTGGGCTGTTTCCAGCTGTTGGCTATTGCAAACAATGTTGCAATGACCATGGGGGTACATATCTTTTTCTGAGTTAGTGCTTTGGAATACTTTGGATATATTCTTAGAAGTGGGACAGCTGGGTCATAAGGCAGATCCATTTTCAATTTTTTGAGGGAATGCCATAGTGTTTTCCACAGTGGCTGTGACTGCACAAGTCTGCATTTCTACCAGCAGTACAAGAAAGGTCTCTTTTCTCCACAATCTCACCAGCACTTGTTGTTTGTTCATTTGTTAATGAAAGCCATTCTGGAGATATCTCATTGTGGTTTTAATTTGCATTGATCTGATAATTAGTGACATTAAGCATTTTTCAAATTCCTATTGGCCATCTGGAGAAATATATATTTAAGATTTTTGTCCATTTTTTAACTGGATTGTTTAATTTCCTGGTGTTGATTTTTATAAGTTCTTTATAAATTTTGGTTATTAACACTTTATCAGATGTATCTGATATATTAGATGCATCAGCAACTATGTTCTTCCATAGAGTGGGTTGCTTTTTTTATTTTTTAATGGTATCTTTTGCTGTGAAAAATCTTTCTAGTTAGATACAGATGCATTTGTTTATTTTGTCCTTTATTTCACTTGCTGAGAAGAGATGTCAGCCAAAATATTGCTACAAAGGGATGTCTGAGAGTTCACTGCTTGTTTCCTTCTAGAATTTTTATGGTTTTAGGATATTTAGTTCTTTTATCTATTTTGAGTTTATTTTTGTAAGTGATGTATGTTGATGGTCTAGTTTTATATATTTATTTTATTTTGCATGTACCTGTCCAATTTTCTCAACACCATTTATTAAATAGACTGTCTTTAATCGATTGTATACTATTGCCTCATTTTTCAAATATTAATTGATCATTAAAAAGCTGAGTTTATTTCTGGGTTCTCTGTTCTGTTCCATTGATCTCTATGCCTGTTCTTATGTCAGTACTAGGCTGTTTTGATTATAATGGCCTTGTAATATAGCTTGACATCAGGAAATGTGATACCTCCACTTTGTTCTTCATTTTCAAGATTGTTGATACTATTCAGGGTTTTCTTTTTTTTTTGGTTTTATAAAAATATTTGGAATGTTTATTCTAGATTTGTAAAGTTTGCTATTAGTATTTTCATAGGAATACATTGAATCTATAGATTGCTTTGGGTAGTACGGGCATTTTAATGATGTTAATTCTTCCTATCCATGAACACGGTATATGCTTCCACTTGTTTGTATCTTCCTTATTTAATTTTTTCAAAGTCTTATAATTTTCTGAGTACAGTCTTTTACCTCCTTGGTTAAATTTATTCCTAGGTACTTTATATGTTGTTGTTGCAATAGTAAATGGAGTTGTTTCCTTAAATTCTCTTCCTAAGAGTTCATTATTGGTATATAAAAATGACACTAATTTCTAATACTAACTTTATATCATGCTACTTTGCCAAATTCATTTAACAGGTCTAGTAGTTTTTGGTGGAGACTTTATGGTTTTCTATGTATAGTATCATGTCATCAGCAAATAATGACACTTTTAGTTCTTTTCCAATTTGGATGACTTTCATTTCTTGTTCTTGTCTAATTGCTGGGGCTAGGACTTCCAATATATGTTGAATAAGAGTGGTAAAAGGGAACATACCTGCCTTGTTTCTGATTTTAAGGGGATTGTTTATAATTTTTGCCCATTGAGTATGATGTTAGCTGTTGATTTGTCATTTGTGGCCTTTATTATGGTGATGTATGTTAACTCTCTTCCCACTTTGCTGGGAGCTTTGATAATAAATGGGTGCTGAATATTATCAATTTTTTTCTGTATTTATTGATATGGTCATGTAACTTTCATTTTTCTTTTTGTTTATGTAAAGAATTACATTTATTTTTTTGCTAATATATTTATTTTGTATTTTTCTGAAGTGAGAAGTGGGAAGGCAGAGAAACAGACTCCCACATATGCCCAACCAGAATCCACCCTGCAAGCACACTTAGGGGGCAATGATCTGCCCATCTGGAGCATTGCTTCATTGCAAATGGAGCCATTTTAGCACCTGAGGCAGAGGTCATGAAGCCATCCTCAGTGCCCAGAGCCAACTTTGCTCCAATGGAGCCTTAGCTGCAGGAGAGGAAGAGAGAGATAGAAAGTAGAGGGGGAAAGATGGAGAAGCAGATGAACACTTCTCCTGTGTTCCCTGGCTGGGAATTGATCCCAGGACTTCCACAAGCCAGGCCAATGCTCTACCGCTAAGCCAACTGTCCAGGGCTGTTTTGCTAATATTGTAACAGCCTTACCACCCCAGTATAAATACCACTAGGTCATGGTATATGATATTTTTAATGTATTGCTAGATCCAGTTTGCTAATATTTTGTTGAGAATTGTAGCATCTGTTCACCAGAAATATTGTCTTCTAGTTTTCTTTTTTTATATACTATCTTTACTGGTTTTGGAATTTGGATAATGTATGCCTCGTAAAATGAGCTTGGAAGTCTTCCTGAACTTGAATTTTTTTTTTTCAATAGCTTGAAAGGGATAGATGTTAATTCTTTTTTGAATGTTTAGTAAAATTCACCTGTGAAACCATCTGGTCCAGAAGTTTTTTGTCCTGAGTTTCTTGATAACTATTTCAATTTCATTTGTCGTAATTGATCTGCTCAGGTTTTCTGTTTCTTCCAGATTCAGTTTTGAAAGATTGTATGTTTCTAGAAATTTATCCATTTTGCCTAGGTTATCCAACTTTTTTACATATAGTTCTTCATAATATTTTCTCATAGTTCTTTGTATTTCTATGATGTCAGAGGTTACTTCTCATTGTTCATTTTTAATTTTATTTTTTGGGTCCTCTTTTTTTTGATGAATCAGGTTAAAGGTTAGTCAATCTTCTTTACCTTTTCAAAGAAATAGCTCTTTTTTTTTTTTTTTTTGTATTTTTCTGAAGCTGGAAACGGGAAGAGACAGTCAGACAGACTCCCGCATGCGCCCGACCGGGATCCATCCGGCACGCCCACCAGGGGCGATGCTCTGCCCACCAGGGGGCGATGCTCTGCCCCTCCAGGGTGTCACTCTGCCATGACCAGAGTCACTCTAGCGCCTGGGGCAGAGGCCAAGGAGCCATCCCCAGCACCCGGGCCATCTTTGCTCCAATGGAGCCTTGGCTGTGGGAGGGGAAGAGAGAGACAGAGAGGAAGGAGAGGGGGGTGGAGAAGCAAATGGGCACTTCTCCTATGGGCCTTGGCGGGAATCAAACCCTGGTCCCCTGCACGCCAGGCCGACACTCTGCCGCTGAGCCAACCGGCCAGGAAGAAATAGCTCTTTGTTTCATTGATCTTTTGCATTTTATTTTAGACTTTAGGTCATTTATTTCTGCTTTGATCTTTATTATTTTCTTCTTTCTACTGCCTCTGAGCATTATTTGTTGTTGTTGTTCTTTTTTTCTTCCTCTTTTAAGTGCAAAATTAGATTGGTTATTTTTCATGCTTCTTGAGGTCTGTTTGTAATGCTTTAACCTTCCCTCTCAAGACAGCTTTTGCTGTGTCCCATAGATTTTGGTTGTTGTTGTGCATTCATTTTCATTTATTTCAAGGAAATTTTTTATCTTGTCCTTGATCTCATTGTTAACCCATTCATTATTTAATAACATGCTATTTAGCATCCAACTGTTTGAATGTTCCTCAGTTTTTCTACTTGTAGTTGATTTCTAGTTTCATGTCATTGTGGTCAGAGAATATGAGTGTTATGATATCAATGTTCTTAAATTTATTAAAATTAGTTTTGTGTCCTAACATGTGGTCTATCTTAAAACATGGACCTGAACACTTGAAAGCAATGTAGATTCTGTTGCTTTGGGGTGAAATTGTATTGCTATTGATCTCACCCTATATGTCCTTCAAAATAAGCTTTATATATTTAAGTGTATATGTTGGGTGCATAAATATTTACAATGGTCATATCCTCTTGTTGGATTGCTCCCTTTATCATTATGTAGTGACCTTCTTTATCTCTTACTATAGCCTTTGTTTTAAAGACTATTTTTCAGATGTAAGTATTGCTACCCCAGCTTTCTTTTTCATTTCCCTTTGCATAAATTGTTTTTTTCTATCCCTTTACTTTCAGTCTGTGATCTGAGTTTGGTTTCTTGTAGACAGAAAGTACATGGCTCATGCTTTCTTTCTTTTCTTTTTTCTTTTTTTAAAAATTTTTATTAACTGAGAAGTAGAAAGGCAGACAGACTCGCACATTCACTCCGACTGGGATCCACCTGGGAAGCCCCCTATCGGGCTATGCTCTGTCAATCTGGGGGTTGTTGCTCCATTGCTCTATTGATCAGCAATGGAGAGAGAGAGAGAGAGAGAGAGAGAGAGAGAGAAGGGGAAGGAATGGAGAAGCAGATGGTCACTTCTGTGTGCCCTGGCTGGGAATCAAATCCAGGACATCCACACACTGGACCAATGCTCTACCACTGAGCCAACTGGCCTTGGGTCATGTTTTCTTATCCATTCAGTCTTTTAATTGGAGAATTTACATTTAAGGTTATTATTGATATGTACTTATTTATTGCTATTTTTTCCTTTAAACTTATAATCCTCTTTCTCTCAATTTTTTTCTCCTTTCCACATTTTATACTAGGCCCTTCAACATTTCTTGCGATGCTAGTTTGGTGGTAATAAAGTCCTTAAGCTTTTTTTTTTTTTTTTTTTTTGGTCTGGGAAGCTCTTTATTTTTCCTTCAATTTTAAGTGATAGCTTTGCTGGATAAAGTGGTCTTGGTTATAGTTTCTTTTTTTGCACTACTTTGAGTATTTTTTGACAATCCCTTCTTGCTTGAAATGTTTCTGTTGAGAAGTCCAATGTCAGCCTTATGAGGACTCTTTTGTTTTTCTCTCGCAACTGTTAGGATTCTTTCTTTGTCTCTTAACTTTGGCATTTTAATTATGATGTGTCTTGATGTAGGATTACTGAGGTTCATCTTTAATGGAACTCTGTGCTTCTTGAACTTGTGTAGTTTTTTCTTTTATTAGGTTAAGAAAATTTTCGGCTATGATTTCTTCAAATAAGTTCTTGATCCCTTGTTCATTCTTTTCTCCTTCAGCCATCCCAATGACATGAATGTTGTTTCTTTTTTTGTGTGTGTGACAGAGATAGAGAGAAAAACAGATAGGGACAGACAAGAAAGGAGAGAGATAAGAAGCATCATTCTTTATTGCGGCACCTTAGTTGTTCATTGATTGCTTTCTCATATGTGCCTTGACCAGGGGGCTACAGCAGACTGAGTGACCCCTTTTTCAAGCCAGTGACCTTGGGTTCAATCTGGTAAACTGTGCTCAAATCAGATGAGCCTGCACTCAAACCAGCAACCTCTGAGTTTAGAACCTGGGACTTCTATGTCCCAATCCAATGCTCTATCCTCTGTGTCACCACCGGGTCAGGCATGAATGTTGTTTTAGTCTGTGTTTGCAGAGGTCTTTTAGAGTTTCCTCAGCTTTTTTGAGCCCCCCCCCCCAATTTTTTTTGCTACTCTGCTTTTGTTCTTTTATTTATTTTGTTCCGTAAATCACTAATTTGATCTTCTGCTTCATCCAATCTGCTGTTGATTCCTTCTAGTGTAGTCTGTATTTCAGATATTGTATTTATCATTTCTGATTGGTTCTCTTTTTATGATTTCAGTGTCCTTTTTAATGCTTGCTATCTCTTTGTCTAAGTTCTCAGTGAGATTATCCATTCTTACTCTAAGATCTTTGAGCATCCTGATAACCACTATTTTAAATTCTGTGTCTGGTAGTTTGGTTGTTTCCATTTTATTTAATTCTCTTTCTAGAGATTTCTCTTGTTTATTCCTTTGGGGCATATTTATTTGTCTGTCAGTTTTGTCTGTGTATTAGGTAACACTGCTTTAACTCCTTATTGTGATGTTTTTTTATGAGAAAGATGGAATCAATGGTACTAAACTTCAGGCTACCTGAGCTCCTTGCTCTAGGAATGTTTCTTGATGATTATATTTACCCTTCTGTGTATGTAAGTCTTAAATACTGTTCATCCTTTCATGGGTAGAGTTAACCTTTCATGCTGACTGGCTCTAAGGTCAACCTTGATCACATATATTAGATGCTTTGCAGTCTCTTTCCTATGGAGCATAGTTATTTTAGCAGGGTCTCCTGAATTCCTCCTTTGGGCATGCCATTTGTGTGCTAGTAGAATCCTTCTCTGATGTCTGATGTTGCTTGTAGCTAGCCACTAGATGTGTTGATTCTGGTCCTCTTAGTAAGGAACGTGGTGCAGACCAGTTGAAAACACTGCCCCTGACTGACCTTCAGCAACCTCTTTGGAGCTGTAAGGAATCCAGAGTTTGTGGCTGCCTCTGCTGGGCTTAGGTGCACATGGAAGAACCAAGCTACACACCTAGGCTGGCTTTTACCAGCACTGCACCTGGAGACAATTCTGCAAAAGATCCAAGGTGTCCTGAAATTTGCCTCCTATTGTCTCTGTATGCTGACTGCTTGTTAGGCTTGGCCCCTGAAAAAAAACATTGAATAGAGTATAGAGGTGCGGATAGTCAGGCGTCAGGAAAGGTAGTGGGTGTGGTTGCCAACCCAGAACCCCAGATGGCCTGAGTTTTTTCATAGACTATAGGGTGTGGCCACAAGGAGTTCAGTGTATGTAGCATCTTAAACTCAGAGATTTAGTCTGCCAACAGTCCAAACAGTTCCTGCTGAAACTCTTGTAAGGCAGAAGAACCAGTCATATTCTCAGGAGAGTGAGGAGAATCGTTCCTGGCTCAATGCCAGATGACTGAGTCACCATCACTCTTTAAGTCTTTTCGGCCACCTGCTTTCTGGCCAAGAGTGCTTGTTTCTCATCAGGCCCTATCTCCATAGGGTGGGGAAAGAGATTCCTGAGGGTAGATCCTCTGCTTTTCCTCATACTGATGCCACACTAAGGTGATTGCTCCACCCAGGAAAGACAGTAATTGCAGTATTGGAGAATAATTCTGCTCAGGGGTTCCAGTGACCATCTCCCACTGTCTCTTTCCCCGGGGCTGCCAGTTTTATACTCCCCTCATGTAACTCTAATCCTCACAACCCTCCCTCTACTTGAGCCCAGGGTATGTGGTTTTGAATGAGATTTTTTGTGTTAGCCCTTTAAGAGCTTGCCTTTGTCGTTGAGAGCTCTTGTCTCTTTCTAGGCGACAGAATTTCATACCTATTTTCACTGCCGACTGTTATGTAGGCATCTCTTTTAGGTTCTGGTGCTCTAGGCTGGGGTTCTTGTCCTGGGACGTAGGACCCACACCCCACAGGAAAAACCTCCCTGCAGCTGAGATGTCCCTCTGGACCCTCAGATGCCACTAGTTCCTGGGAGCAAGGTCAGCTCTTTTTACGTCTCCATCTTTCCTACTAGTCTCAATGTGGTTTCTTCTGTGAGTCTTTGGTTATAAAATACTCCTCTTATAGTGCAGAAGTGGTTTTTTGGAACGGTTGTTCTTCAATTTAGTTATAACTCCAATTTGGTCCTGGGAGGGGGCCAGTAGAATGTCCATCCACCTACTCTGTAGTTATCTTGATTTTACTGCCATTATTAATAAAAGAAAAAACTGTTTATAAGAGGTTACTTATTTAGCCACATTTATCTAACTTAAGTGACTAAAGGGCATTTAAACCAGGTATTTACAATACAGCAGTATTTTTTAATTTTTAGTAAATAACATTGCTTTCAGATATTTTGCTTCAACCACATACCATGAGAAGTCTCGTAATGTAACAATATATTTAATTAAATCAAGCCTCATTTTTTTTCTCTTTAAAATATACTTGAACAGCGAATTTTACTCTTATAAATGAAAAATTAAAATCATTTACTAAATATGTATGACTGATTAGTTAAGAAATGTTTGTTTATGTAACACGTAGGATCTTTTTACAAGGCACCGAGGGTAAAGTTTGAACACTGATTAATTAATATGTTGCTTTTTCACTGGCTGGTGCAATATGGGAGCAGTAACCCACAGGTCTTGTCATTTGAGATATTGGCAACAGCCTCTTTTCTTGTTATTCAGATGAAACTGGTGAAATCATCTTTGACTCTTCACTTTCTCCCACAATTTTTAGCTGATTCATCTTCATATTCTACAAAATATGTCTTCAATATATGATAAGAAGTCAATTGCTTCTTATCACATCCATTGCCAGGCCCCTAGTTCTATTATATCCTGCCTAGATTATTTAAAATCCCTCCTATCTGGATTCCTCCCTCCCTCCCTTCTTTCCTCCCTCCCTCCCTCCTTTCCTCCCTCCCTCCCTTTCTTCCTTCCTCCCTTCCCTGCCTCCTTCCTTCCTTCCCTCCTTTCCTCCTTCTTTCTGTGTCTACTCTACAATAACAAGCTTCTCACAACTGTACTATGTTTATCATCATTAATTTTATTGTATAGATTAATGATGTTTATATTTTTTTCTGAAATATTTTATGACTGGCAGAATTCTCTAGTCATTTCAAATATTTTATTTACTTCCCTTGTTTCCTTTCAAAGAGGACAGGCATTAATTTTTATTTTACCATTGAAAAGGTGAAAGAAATAATCTCTTTATGACCAGATAGCTTTATATGAAAATAAAAAGCGCTTGTGCAAAAAATTGCTACTGATTGTGTGTTTCTAAAATGCTGACTCACAACTTAATGACTTTCTAAGTAAATAGCTTTCACACCTGGCATTTTCCCCCCACTTAACATCTCATATATAAAATATTCACTTTCAGAATCTTACCTAGAGTGCATATATGGTTTGGAACTCAAAAGAACACACTAAAACAGTAAGAAAAAAACAAACAAACATGCACTAGTGTTGCCCGAGGCACAACCCAGGCCTTCATATGCCCTTTGTCCTTTGGAAATAAACACCTATGATTTCTTAATCTATACATTTTGTTAAGACCTATTTTTAAAAGGGTGTCATGTGTAACCTAAGATATTAGCTTGAAAGTTGATATGAGTGGTACTTTGTGACAAAAACACAGATGTTCAGTACATGACATATTTATTTTTTACCCCAACGGCCCTTATAAAAAAAGAGCTAGCATATCAGCTTATAACAGGTCAACTAATGACATGATATAGAGCGGCCTCTGGTTCAGTGGCTGTTATTACAGCTGTATCTCATTACATATTAGATACCTAGAACATGCTTGTATTCCAAATGGCATTTATCTTTTGAATTTCAAACATTCTTGTCATAAATAAGGATTTTATGCTTTTCAAAAATATTTCACAGTTTAGTCTAGGGAATACTGAAAGGTTGCTTTTACTTAATGGAATTCCCCCTATAAGGATTTCTGGAGATAAGATGAGCATTTTTGAAACAGCTTCACAAGCCTGTGCCAGTCACCTCTCTGCCCATTTCCTGCTATTTCCTTAACCTGGAGACACGACAATAACTGAATCTCACAAAACCAGCAGTGTGGGGACCATATGAGATTTGACCTTTGATCATGGTTTAATAACTCTCTCTTTGTTACTTCCTCCAAGGGGGTATCTTAATCTTTCATAGAATGATTATCTCTGCTAGTTCTGTGAAAGAGCAAGATTTCCATATGTATTTTGTTCCCAAAGTTAACACTATGTCTTAAATATATTCTAAATGAAAGTATGAAAGAGTGAGGAACACTTCTTTCTCCAAGGTCCTGATAATAATAGGAAGAAACTAGGAATCATGTGTTTAAAGAATATTAACTTGAAACCTTAAAAACAACTATGTGAGACTACTTTATTCCAGAAATAATGATCGCAATTATTTTTTAAAAGAATAAATACAATGGTTCATCTCATCTTTCTGAAGTGGAACTAACTACTATTAATCAAGTGTATATTCATTTTCTTTGAGATGTACTTGTCTCCTATCTTGAAGAATGAAACATTTAAAGAAGGAAATTCATTATGTGTGCACTTGATTCAGGAAAAAAAAAAACTCATTTATTTTCTTTCTGTTTTCTAAATAATGATTAGATGGTGGGAGAGGAGCCTGTATAGTTATTGCTAGAGTAACAACTGCTGCTTAGGGGTGAGCTTGGTCCCACCTCAATGTGGAAGAAAAAGCAACCGCCTTTCTGTTGCAGTTGGTGCGAGACAGCTGCTTATATTGTCTGTATTTCTTTAAAAGGTTTCTCATCCTAACTGTAGTCACCTGCACACAGCCTGCAGATTTTTTTAAGTCGCAAAGGCTATAACCAGAAACCTTCACATAACCATTGTCACGAGCTATGCAGAAAGGGGAGTGGAAAAATGTTTCTCTTCCACATTGAATGAAGACTGTACATGAATGTGTATGTATGTGGGGAGTGCTGGGTGGTGGGGCAAAGGGGAAAGTGCTGCACATATGTGATTGAGTGTTGGTGAAAAATGCCAGACTGACAGATGACAGGACATGCACAGCATGGGAGAGATGACAGAGAAGACTCAAGACAGCAGCCCTTGTTCTACAAAGAAAACTTACCAACACAATAAGAACCAAGATTATGCCTGATGAAAGACGCTTTACATTTGTTTGCATTTAAAAGAAAAGGCCCTAATTAAACAAAATTATATTTATTAAGTCAAATTAATATTTTTAGTCTGGTGCTCACTTCAGTCTCCACTTTCCTGCTAGAGTTGTGTGTACTAGAGGATTTATTCGGGCTTGAATTGTGAGGACGTATGGTAATAGTTGACTGTGGCAACAAAGAAAACAGTTCTATCAATTAATCCTGAATAAAGCTATGTATCTGTCCTTCCCTTTTAAAATATACATAGCTTTGTTTTTCTAAGTATTTTTGGAATGTATCTAGGGAGTGATTTTAGTCCTTATACTATGCAGTATTACAGTTGTCCAAAGAACAAACCGATAAGGTGCCTGTGCATGTGTGTGTGTGTGTGTGTGTGTGTGTGGTGTGTGTGTGTAGAGGGGGGCGGGGATTTTATCTTAAGATGTTAGTTCTTGTGATTTTGAGAGCCAAAATCTACAGGACAGTCAGGCAGTCTGTCAGTGTAGAGACCCGAGAAGAGCTGATATTACGGCTTGATATAAAGGTAATCTGGAGGCAAAATTCTGTCTGTTGTGAGAAAGAATTCAGTCTTTTCCTCCTATGGTCTTTAAGTGATTTAATGAGACCCAGCCACATTATGGGGTGCAATGTGATTTAAGTATCCTGATTTAAATGTTGATCTCATCTGAAAATCACCTTCACGGTGACTTCTAGACTGGTGTTTGATCAAATATTTGGGCTTAGCCAAGTTGACACATAAAATTAACCATCATAGGCCCCTGTGGCAGTGGTATGAGTGTGTGTGTGTGTGTGTGTGTGATTGCTATCTCTCTTTTGACTGGATTTATAGATCATATGTTTTAGGAACATACCAGGATAAACTGTAACAGAAAATAATAATCTTTGCTCTAGCACTGATCATATCAACATCACCTTTAAATCTTGATTCTTCCATGGAGGATGCTGTTCTTAGGTTTTCCTTAGAATACAATGCTTAGTGCATTAGATGGCCCTTAATCTTATCTCAGACATATTGAGCTTCAAAACCTCCCTCCGTTGCTGTTGGCCGTTTATCAACAGCAATATAAGTTGCAGAAAAGTCATATTATAAATTTTTTATTGGTAAATATTTTCATGTCAATATTACAATTTTAGAGATTACAGTTTGTATGTGCCCCTTTAGAAAGATTTTCAGGAATAATATTAAGCTTGATAAGACAACTTCAAGGCATATCTCCATCCAGGGTGGTGGTGTGACTGCCATTAGCATAACTCAGAACTGATTTATCATCTCGATGTGAGTGTATTGATAAATCATAGCTCAGCCATTTTTAAATGCAGAATTACCTTTAAAAAATAACACTCAAAAGCTTTTGAGCACACTAATATAGACCCACTTCAAGCCAATTCTACTGATTCAATGGTTCAGAAAATAAGTGTGGAGATTCCCTAACACATGTATATTTAAAACACTCTACAACTGAATCTGGTCAGCAAGTAATTGAAAGTTCTTGGGAAGAAACCTTTTCTTAGTTGCAAGGCAATAGACAGGCAGAAAATCTGCAATCCCCTCACATTTGATGTCTCTATTTAATTTGAGCCCAGAAAAACTCCCTGACTTGAAGCCACTCTTATTGAATGTGTAGAAACAGAAGATGATTAAGCTCTATTAAAACAAAATTTACATATACTAGTACTATTTTGGCCTCAAAAAGCAACACATTTTTCCAGATTTTATTAAAATTTAAAAGATTGTCTATTTTATGAATATATCCTGAACCCATTTAATTTAGAATGGATTACAACATCCATTTGTATTTGATTAAGCTCCAAATTTGTTGAAGAGTAATGCTGAGTGAGTCAATAATGGAATTGGCCATACCCCCAAATATGTATTACCTAGTGTTGAGATATATATATATATATATATATATATATATATATATATATAGTCAAGTTCTGTTCGTTTTTATCACAACAAGTTTTGACACGTAAGCACATGTTTATTTGGCTCATGTGTGCCTCTCTATTTTTATCACTTAATGTATACATACTGACGTAGCAAATTAACTAAAACAAAGTTGATTCACGTTAGTCTTATGTGTGAAGCAATAGTGTATCCATGGCTACTGATAAAGTTCATTTACGCCACTGTAATTTTTACATATTTCAACAAGGAAGAAATGCTACAGAAGCATGTCTGTCGTATCCACTATATTCCCTGGACGTAGCACCCTCCGACTATCATTTGTTTTTGTCCTTACAAAATTTTTTGAAGGGGGCAAAAAATTCAAAAATGAAGAAGATATCAAACAAGCACTGGTTCAATTTTTCACATCAAAAGATAAAACATTTTTTCAAAAATGGGATATACAAATTGCCCTCATGCTGGCAAGAAGTCATTAATAATAATGGCAATTATATTATTTAATAAAACTTATTGATGGTAAGAAAAATTTGTATTTTGTTTTATTCCAAAAACGGACAGAACTTTCCGGTAGACCTTATATATATATATATTTTTTTTTAATTTTGACTATTCTTTACTGTTTTTAATTTTTTCTCATAAAATTTATTTCATAAAGTAACTATTTTAAAGAATTAAATATATTTGTTTAACTAATTTGTCAGATATTTCTTCAATATTATACAACCAGCACTGTGTTATTACTGTGTGAAGGATATAATCATAATTAATACATGCTTACTGCCCACAAAGATTTATAATTAATTCAACATTCAGTCAAGTAATTACAGTTTTAATCATCTAAATTGTTCAGAATAAGGAAAACGTAGTGATTATTTTCAGTTTGAGAACTGAGAAAGATTTTACTGATGATGTGGGGTCCTAAGCAGACAATAAAAAAGTAAACAAGGATTTAATAGGCGGAAAAAGAAACAGAGACATTAAAGACTGGGAAATGAAGCAGAGAGGCCGGGGGAAGGGGATAATTGTCTCTTTGGGCATACCCATTCATAAGGCAAGGGAAGGCTGAGTGAGGGGTCTGGGCTGGAAAGGGTTGCACTATTCAAGGGAGGTTCAGTTTGACTTATGTGAACATATCCTCATTCACTTATATTTTCAAACATACTTAGTCAAGGATACAGAACTTAAACAAAAAGATCTATAGGCACATGAAAAGATATAGTATCTATAGCTCAGCTTTTACACTGGCTTCTGGAATTTTTATATGGCAACAACCTCACGTGACTATCTGTAGAGCAAGGATACTGCCAATTAAAAAAAATCAACAACAAAATTTGTGCTCCTCAGGTTAGGGGACTACATACAAATATTGAGCCTTTTTATTTCTTGAACCAACTCAGGACAATACTAATAAATAGGAGAGAATGGAGGCCTAAACAGAGTCAGCCTCACAGTCTACTTGACACTCCCTGCCTTTCTATGTGACACTCCCACATAGAAAGTCCATCTCCCTGCAGAGATTTTCATGCAACCTCTTCTCTTATCAAGCACACATGATAAATTTTTCTTCATTATATATGTAGTATACTTGATTATAAATAGATTGGGATGGGGTGGGTGAAAAATCATACAGAATATTGTGTAGAAGAGTGACTTGATGGTGGAACCTTTGATTTAGGGAAATAAATGAAGTCGCAAGGGACACAAGTTAACAAGCTAACAATAATCCGAAAGAGAGATAATCAAGTCTAAACTGAACCTGAGAAAAAGAGAAATGACCTTTCAGAGATTAAAACCAGGATGTATGAATTGACCAGGTTTGAACTGAAGAACAGAAAGAGTTGCAACTCACTGGAACAAGAAAAATAATTTAAACATGTGTGTGATAAAGGACGATGAAGCCATTGGTTAAGATCAGAAACAAACAAAAAAAAAGACAATCATGTAATAAGATAATGTGGGGCATTTTAGAATTGATGGGGAACATGTGGGTGGCTCATATGGTCACATAAAGTAAGAAACTGACAAAGTTTGCTTCTTAGGAAAGAACTTAATATGAGTTATATATTTTGGAATCATGTGAGTTGAAGAAAAATGAGTAAATATAGAATATGGAATTAAAAAAATATAGGGTCAAAGATATGATCTGGGGAAAAGCAAGAGATACATACCTACAGAGCATAAGAGAAGTGAGGTTTGGAATTGAAAATCATATTTTAACTAGAAAATAATTGTATCCAAATATCACTTAGGAAATCTTATTCTCTTTTGTTCTTTATCTTAATCTTCCTCCGACATATAAGTATTATGAGGATAGAAAAATTTTGCCCACTTTTGTTCACTGATGTATTGTTGATGTAGTTCCTCATTGCTTAAAATGTAGTGGGTATTAAATAAACATCTATCAAATGGACATATAGTCAATTATGCCTTGATTCCACCAACACAAACTCTCTCCTATTTCTTGATATCTTTTGTCTTTGCTGATATTTCTAACTTGAGGTTTCCATCAACTCTCCCCTGGACGATTACAGTAACCACTAGTCTGGGGTTGCTCCTTCACCTCATTTGTTTTATTAAGCACCTTAAGTCCAAGTGCTTTACTATGGCTTACAAAGCTCTCCATGACCTGCTCTATGCCTTTCCAGTCTATGCTCTATGAATATATTTCCTTGTAATCGTAAACTACCTAGTGTTTCATGTCATTTAAACCATTTTAGCTATTTCTACTTACAGAAAACTCTACTGTTTCCCTTTTCTGCCTGTTCATTTCTTATCTCTTAAAAACTGGTTCATGATTTACTTTCTGCAGGAAGTTTTTCATTTCCAACTGAAGTATGCAAGCTGCCCTTGAGACATCCATAGAAATGTTTGTAGTTCTGTCACTGCTCCTTTCAGATGCTGTCACTCCTCAAAGGCTTGCTCATGTCTCTTCAACTTCGATGAAACCATTGCAGGATCAATCTTATTGAATACAGTTTAGATCACATCACTTACCTGATTTGAAGCTTTAATGGTCCTGTATAATATGCAGAAAAATAAGTCAGACAATTTAGCCTGGAAATTAAAACCCTTCACAAGTAAGCATCACACAAATTTGAAACTATAATCTCCTTTACTCTGTTAAAAAGATGAATCTAACTCTTTTTTGTTCAGCAGAATTTTGCAGATTTGGTGACCTTCAACTAAAATATACTTATTCAATGTTTATGTGTCCATATGTTTTCTGCAAGTCTTAGTTTACAATTTTTTTTGTATTTTTTTGAAGTTGTAAATGGGGAGGCAGTCAGACAGACTCCTGCATGCGCCCAACCAGAATCCACCTGGCATGCCCACCAGGGGGTGATGCTCTGCCCATCTGGGGCATCGCTCTGCCACAATCAGAGCCATCCTAAGCGCCCGGGCAAACTGCTCCAATGGAGCCTTGGCTGCGGGAGAGGAAGAGAGAGACAGAGAGGAAGAAGAAGGGGAAGAGTGGAGAAGCAGATGGGCGCTTCTCCTTTGTACCCTGGCCGGGAATCGAACCCAGGACTCTCACATGCCAGGTCGATGCTCTACCACTGAGCCAACCGGCCAGGGCCTTCCTGCAAGTCTTAGTTTATATGCTAGCACCTCTGTTATATATTTTTTTCTAATTCTTCTCAGTCAGGTGTAATTGTGCTTTTATCTGACCTTCCATGATACTACATTATCAGTCATTAATATTCCTTATGGTGCTTGTCTAATTTACACTAAAATGATATTTTATATGTTTTTAATCTTTCCTACTATACTCTATAAGTTTTTTTGAGGACATGATCCAGGCATGCCCCTAATTTTTCTCCTTCATCGTGGCTAGCGTGGTCTTTATCCAAACAAGCAGTTTTGGATGTTTCTTTTTATTTTTAGTGAAAAAAAATATGGAAGAGAAGGGTAAACAAAGTATTTAAATACTAGAGATTTTACCTAATTAGATTAGCATACAAAAGCTACTGCAGTTGTTTGTTTTGGTGGATGGTATCATTTGAGACAAGTAAGAATAAATTTGGGACATAGGCCAGATTGCCAGTATCTCAGTACCAACCATGTGGCAGGCACTGTGCTAATTGTATTCTATATATCATTTAAGGCAATCTTCATTAAGAAAAATAGCCTGCAAGTTAGAAACTATTACTTTGTACATTTTTCAACTGGAGCTAAGACAAGGGTATGAAATAACAGACCTAAATTCACACAGTTGTTGCTGAATCATGATCTGAATTCAAATAATCTCACAGTAGTGTCTGAATTCTTAACCAACACTTTCTCTTCAATTGAAGCATACCACTGAGGGAAGAAAAATACAGTTTAGCAAATTACTGACAAGGCTATTGAGAATTAAAAGAATAGTAAAAAGAAATGAAATGAATAACTAATATTAGTTGTAGAAAGAATTAAAAGCCTGACCAGGTAGTGGTGCAGTGGATAAAGCATCAACCTGGAATGGTAAGGACCAAGGTTCGAAACCCCGGGGTTGCTGACTTCAGCGCAGGCTTAAGCTTGAGCACAGGGTACCTGGCTTGAGCATGGGATCATAGACATGACCCCATGGTTGCTGGCTTAAAGGTGACCCCAAAGGTCGCTGGTTTGAAGCCCAAGGTCTCTGGCTTAAGCCTAAAGCCGCTGGCTTGAAAAAGGGGATACTAATTTTACTGGAACCCCTAGTCAAGGCACAGATGAGAAAACAATCAATGAACAACTAAGGTGCCACAATGAGAAATTGATACTTCTCATCTCTCTCTTCCTGTCTGTCTGTCTCTGTCACTCTCTCTCTTTCTTGATAAATAAAAAAAGAAAATAAATAAGAAAACTATTCTTGTCAAAACAAGAAAGAAAATAAACATGAGTGAATTAGTTGTGGTAGGTTGGCTCAGTGGTAGAGCATTAGCCCAGCATGTGGAAGTCCTGGGTTTGGCTTCTAGTCAGGGCACACAGAAGAAGTGCCCATCTGCTTCTCCACCATGCCCCTTCTTCCTTCTCTTTCTTGATCTTTTCCCCTCCCACAGCCATGGCTTGAGTGGATTAGAGCAAGTTGGCCCCAGGCGCTGAGGATGGCTCCATGACCTCCACTTCAGGCACTAAAAAGAACTCAGTTGCTGAGCAACAGAGTAACCTTCTTTTGGGCAGAGCATCACCCCCTAGTGGGCTTCCCGGTGGAACCTGGTAGTGGTACATGCAGAAGTCTATCTCTCTGCCTACCCACCTCTCACTTATTATTTATATATATATATGTGAATAATATATATGAATAATAATATATTTATATATTATATATAATATGTTATATATAATATATTTATTAATATATTGTATTATATATTATATATTATATAATAATAAATATATATATATATATATGAATCTACTGGCACACTTAGCCTGAAACAGGTTGTAAAATGAGCAGGATAAGAATTAAGAAATTACTATGCCATAGGGCAAAAAATTGTGATTTGCTTTCTCAGACTGTTACAACTGTTTCTCGTCTTCTTTATGCACCTAAGCAAAACTTCTGCAACTCACTATTGAGGTTAAAGTAAGAAAATAAAAACACCACCAAGAAATTAAGAAAGCCAATTTGGAAATTTTATTGCATCCTTTCTTAAACAGTCTGAAAATAACAGTTATGCACAAAATGTTTCAAGGCAGGCAGATTCTCTGCTGATACAATTACAGTCTTATATTTGCAAACCCTCTTATGTGAGTTGTTCACATATTTGGCTCATGAGATAAGAGGAAAGGTGGGCTGACATGTCAGTATATCTTGTCAAGGAGATACCTGGCGTTTTCTGAGTACTGTCTTCAAGGGTTTTCTCTTGTTCAGTAATCTGTACCTATGTGATCGGACAAAGTCAGAATGTTTAGGGGAAATCTGTTCACAAGTAAAGTTTACTCTAGTTAATGTACCTCTGCTTAGTTTATTATACAAAGTACTGCAATATTAAAGAAAAAAAGAAAATACTGAAATTGATAACTAGCAAAATGTTGACTGGAAATAATTTTTATGCAAATTTTTCATATCCTGGTCAACCCTAATTACATATTTTGAAAAGCAAAACAAAAGAGTTTTTAATTATTTGACACTTGAAGAATTAAGAGTCTGAGGTGGGCTTTAGAATCAAGTCCATTGTTTCTATGGCCAATTCTCCACAATTCACTTTTAACCTAGGAAAGTTATCTAGAAGGCTTTTTTGTTTTTCTAAATCCTTATGGCACATAGAAGTAAGGAAGAAAATGCTACCACAAGTTTTTTTCATAACAATCAATCTGATCGGAAAGGCTCAGATCAAACAGAGACCAACGTTTGCCCACCCAAGGTTTTTAGCATTAGTCAGTCCCGGTGGATTCTGCAGGTAAGAAGACAAAACAGTGTTGCTATTCAAATAATTTAACAACCAGTTTTCTGCCCTAATGACTGTTTTAAACAGAAAAAAAAGATAAACCAAAAGGTAGCTTATTATTTCATACATTTAATACATTTAATACTTAAATGAGAACAGTAAAAGAGGTACACAAAACTAGATTATATTATAAGAAAGATTTTTAAAATATTAACAAAAAATATTAAATAATACTTGAAAAACAATAAAACTGTTATTTAAGATATTTCTATATTGCTTCTCGATTGGCACCCTCTCTTGCAATGTTTTCCCCTACAGACGGAATGAATATTACTACGGGTACATAGAACACGCTGTTATGCAGATAAATGTTCAAAAAGAATAAGGAAGGTAAATTTGTGACTTGTACATTGGGTGGCTGTCCAAGCTCACACCTTAGAGAGAACCCTGATGACAAGTGCTATTTTAACAACCAGTTCATCAGACTCAACAAAAAATTAGGTATAAGTTCTGCTAACCTGGTGCGAACCGACTGAATCCCACCGAAGTTCTATAAATACTAAGAGAAGACTGTTGACAGCTTAGAGTTTCGTCCTGACCTAGAACTTGAAGAGGACACAGAAACTGATTTGGGCTTCAATGGCCCTGCAGCAGATGGAATTTATTGGCAAATTCTGACAGTCCCTCTGTCACTCTCAAGCATGGGCTCCATCTTCTGTATTTCAAAATTTTTTTTTAAAAAAACCAACTCTACAACAGATTTTATTCATAGCTAGCACAGACTTTTTATCTTCTCTAAATGCAAAAAGCTGATTCATTGGCATATGTGCCACTTCAAGGAATGCTCTAACCACTTTGTGAAAGTTGTCACTGCCGAGATGTTGGTTTTGACTGCCAACCTACCGAGAAGAAGAGAAATCACAAAAGAGAAAATTAACATGTGCACAGTTCCAAATTTTGTTCTACAAATGTGTTTTAAATCAAGTGAATCATCCTTTGGCACATCTATTCACTTTATAGTCATTCACTTGAATGACTTATTCTTTATCTCCTAAAGGTTGTGGTTAGCATTATTCTTGATGAATGAGACAGTTACCTTATATCATAAATAAAACAAATAGAATAACTTAACATTTGACTCTCAGAAGAGGTTGTGTTATCTCATTTTGTACTGGCAATATATCTTAAAGGGAAGTATTCAGAAAATCGGCTTAAACCACAACAAGAACCAAGGATGTGCCTGCCTGAAACTGATGCATAAAAGGATATTTTGATTGAAAATGCATCTTGATTAAAAAAATATGTGATCTTCTCAAATATTGTGTCACTCAGCTATTCTCGTCTTTTAGACAGTGTAAAAGTGGTGTCGGTTCTTCTTTTTGGAATTTTATAATTTAATTAAAAGTCTCTAGCACTAAATAGAATTCCTAACATGGAATGTGTTGGGCAGATAAAATGTATTATGCTCACTTTGTTAAAGATTACGCTGCCTACGAGGAGGCCGTCGCCCAGGTGATATTAATGTGTGTTGGGGTAGGCTAAAGGCAGGCAGAATCCTTGTGGCCTGGGGCTTGGTTTTGGGATTAAGCCTTTCCTACCCTTTTTTGATGTGGGGTGGTACAATCCAATCATGCCTCAAAGAAGTGACTTTGTATTAGAGACTTCCCTATTTTGTATATTGGATTAAGGGTTTGGATTTCTACACTATAAAATGGGGACGGAGCGGGAGCTTGGGATCTTGGTTCCTGGAATGATTTAGCATGAGGGAGCAGAGCAGAGAGCAGGAAAGAGGTCATGAGGCCAGGAGAAGCAGCCAAGATGGCGGAGTGCTGAGTGAGATGCCAGTTTGTGCAGAGTTTGTATCTGGGATAAGGAAGGAGATGGGGAACTGAGGAGAATAAGGCTGGTGAGCTAGAAACTTTTGATTCTAGGAAACTCGGATAAGTCAGTGGCTTTGTGAGCACTGAATGTGAGTGGGTTTTGGAGCCCAGTGTGTGTTTTTACTTGCCTGCCAGGTGCAAGCTAGGATTAAAGACTATGGCCCACCAGTTTGTGGCTCCGTTGTTTCTTTACTGACTGTCCGAATCCAATGCGAACCTGCATGGGCCAGGAGGCTGCTTTGATGGTGGCCCTGGTGGCTGGCTTTACAGAATGCTTATGTTTATTCTTAAAATCAAACATTTTAAAATTAGTTTCAAGTCTTTGCAAGGGTAAAGACTTACAAAGTTAGGTAACATGCAAATACTCATCTTCTAAAAAATAAATTGCCTTTTCCTTTTTAAAATTTAATTTAATCTTTAATTAAAGAATGCTTTGCTTATTCATAATTTCTTCAAGATCATTTTTAAACTGATATTGATAGGTATGATAAGACAATATTTTTTCCTCATTTTATGTAGGGCACCTGAAGACATGCCTGCATATTTCTGCATCTCTTTCTAACGTCAGCCTTACCTCACAAAACGAAACTTTGGGAGTGATAATCGTGAAATGGCCATGCTATTTTAGAAGCTTTTTATAGCAGCAAGTGGAAACTGAGGAAGTAAGAAATAGAAAGGATTTCTATGCAAACCTACCATCTCAATTCTTACCTGACAGGTGTCTCTTGTGGCGACGTCTGCTGGCCACATCTCCCTGCTGTGAGTGAGCCTCTCGCAGAGGAAACTTGCTTGGCTAAGCCTCATTTTCTGATTTCTACTGGACTCTCATTTTTACTCACCAAGTGAATTGACAGGAAATACTTATTCACATATATGATTTACTTCACTTAAAATCCTAGTCAAGGCTTCTTCTTGTGGGATTCTGTAACATGTTATCCCACCGTAGAACAAAATTTCAATCTGTAAGGCTTTGACAGGTCTAAGATGGAGAAGGTGTCATGACATGATTTTATTAATTCAGTGTATAAGCATTTAACTTTAAGAGTTTGCCTGACCTGTGGTGGCACAGTGGATAAAGCGTCGACCTGGAAATGCTGAGGTCGCCGGTTCAAAACCCTGGGCTTGCCTGGTCAAGGCACATATGGGAGTTGATGCTTCCAGCTCCTCCCCCCTTCTCTGTCTTCTCTCTCTCCCTCTCTGTCTCTCTCTCTCCCTCTCTCTGTCCTCTCTAAAAAAAAAATGAATAAATAAAATAAAAAAAAAACCACAAAGTGGTTATACTATAAAAAAAAAATAACTTTAAGAGTTAGATCATCATTTAATCTAATTATTGTGATGGAGGTATTTTATATAATACTATATATTATAAACGAGTTTATTAAGGCAATAAAAGAACTTATTAAAAATGAGTTTCCAAGCTGTAAGCTAAAATGTGTACTAATATATACACTCTATACACACACATACAGCTATGCATCCATATATAAAATGTTTAGTAAAATAATTTTCAATTGCTCAGGAGATGACAACTAAAATCACAAAATAGGACAAAATATACCACATTCAAAAGAGAACTGCAAAGAATTGGGACCAGATACATCTTGAAGGTTTTTTCAAACAGCTCAGACTGGGACCCCGTCGTACAAAGACCTGCAGAATCCTCTGAACAAGGGGTCAGTGTGCACAGAGACCAAGTGCCTAGTCCAAAGGCTAAGAGCACGGAAGACGGTGGAACTCTGCAAATACAATGCAATCGTGACCACCTGAGTATCAACTTTCTCATTTCTCTACTACTGCTCCACAGTGTCCCAACATCAGAGAAAGGGAGTGAAGGACCGCAGTGCTGCTTTTTTTTTTTCTTTCACCCAGGAACTTGCTGTTTTGTACTGTTGTTCACTAGGCATTACCAACTGAAAGTGAACAGAAAGCTCAGCGCATCACAGAGGCTCTGTTCTTTGTATATCACTTTTAAAAAATGTCATGGTTCTGGTCCGCATTGGGATGTGTGCTTCTTGTTTGAAGGCCCATTGTCATGATACATCTTGGTAGTTCCCTGGGACTTTCAAAAAATGGGCAAGGAATGAACACCTCTGCTTCTCTAACCTGAAAATGCCAGATTCTAAGCATAGAAAAGTATTTTAAAAAATAACCACTTTGTTCAGAAGTCATCCCTGCTTAAAAAAGACAAGGAAACAAGGCTTTTTGAACAAAAGTGATGCCACTAACCTCACTATAATACCACACATTATCTTTTCATCACATTAAAGCAGCTGTAGTCCTATTACTGAAATATTTTATAATATTATCTTCGTTACATCTTACAACTCTCAAGAAGGTATGTGAGGAATTGATGATGCCAGGTTAGGGACACATGTGTGTGCATATTAGCTCTTGTGTGAATGCGTGTATTTGTGTAGCTGCTTGTTTACCCTAAACTCAAGTCCAATGGATACTAACACTTCTTAATGACACAGCTGGCTACTAACTAGGGTAGACATAAATTGTTTAAGGGTCTTGAACATCAAAATAGAGTTCAAGTTGGTCTTAGCTCTCATCAATATCCCAAAGTATCTTCAGAGACCCAAGGTAGTTTTTGTTTGCATGCTTTCAGTAATGGAGATTGAGATGAGGATTTAAGTGCAGATTTTGTATTGGGAAAATGATACCAAGAAACACAGGGTAGCGGTGTATGAATATGAAACAGGAAAAGGAAGGCACCAATGAAAGGAGAGATATCGGTCAAGTCAACCTGTAGAACACTGGAATTTAATTTCGCTTCTGAACAGTGAGAGCCAGAGTAGAACATCTGCTTCAGAGTTTTCTCACTCAAGAGAAGAGAAAGTTTGGGTAGTCATACATTGACTCCTCCTCAGTTTCGACTGAAGGTTGTTTCAAAAATGAGAAGTATTTGAAGGGGTATTAACATTTAGACCTTCTAGTCTGAAGTCCCCGAACAGAGCTGACCCTGGTGATCAAAGAAAGCCCTCCGTCAAGTACAGTGAGATGCTGGCGGCTTAAAATAGAAAAGTTGCCCTACAATTGTAAATTCCAAATAAATACGTTGGGACACCAACAAAATATGCCCGTGTGGTATCCTGGATGGGTTAAAATACTTCAAATCATTTAATGTTTAGCTGAGATGATAGGTTCCATATGCACTTAGGGGAACATAAGCTCTCAGTAATCTTCAAAGAAATACAACTCTAGTAATGAGACTGGTTTCAGTCTCCACAAAGGCTGGCTCTCTATCTCCCTTTTACCCTGTTTTGACCATTATACCTTCCACTGTGCCCATCAAGTAATAGACACACAAATTCTTCCAGAGTAAAATCATTTATAATATTCACTTTAATAATTTTTACTAAGGAATTAAAGATCTCTGAAAAGAAACATCTAAAGAGATATTTGTGACATTATTATTTGAGGAATAAGAAGAGCTATAAGACTAATTAGAATTGTTGCTCTGTAAAATGAAATACAAAATTATGCTGACTCAGCTAGCTGTCTTTACAATTGAATATTTCCTGAATACTTTTTTATTCTAGTAGGATAATAGGAAAAAGAAAATGTATGAAATTAAAAGCTAATTATTATTTTTTCTTTACAAATTTATCATTTTTTCTCTTCTGTGAAATTAAAATTGAAATTATCTCATTATTTATATTTATATAGGGTACTGACGTGTGAATACAGAAATTCAAATGAAAGAGCTATGTGAAAATGAATGGTTCCTAGTTGGTTGGCTCAGTGGATAGAACGTCACCCCGGGTTCAATTCCTGGTCAGGACACACAGGAGAAGTGACCATTTGCTTCTTTCCCTCACCCTCTCCCTTTTCTCTCTTTCTTTCCCTCCCACAGCCAGTGGCTTGATTCCAGCATCAGTCCTGGGTACTGAGGATAGTTCAGTTGATTGGAGCGTGAATCCTAGTCCAGGTCCATGCGGGAGTCTGTCTCTCTATCTCTCCTCCTCTCACTTAAAAAATAAAAATAAAAAAGAAAGAAAAAGAAAATTAATGGGACACAACTATTTATTAACTGTTTCCTTTTCTGTGAGATCAGAAAAACAATTCTCATATTTAAAGATTGCTTTAAGCATTAAATAAAAGAATATGTGACTAATATATAAAATAATAAGTATTGAGATATACATAGGATGTGTGTATATGTACATTGTACAGGTATACATACATATATGTGATAGTAAATATATATGTGCATACATATAAATATGTCTTCCAGTCTGAGATTATAAAAATTAGTACATTCAGGTTTTATATTTCATCAGTTTATTTTAATATCAACTATATGTATATAATTTTTCTTATTTTGAAATTTCATAAGGTTTAAAGAATTTAGGTTCAAATTTCAAAAAATGTTATATTTTTATAATTTTACATTCATATTTCAATATATAAATATGAGAAAGTCTCTACTACTTATATTTGGATTAAAGATGTTTTGATTTAAGATGTAAAAGTTAGCAGGAAGGCTGACACAGATGTCCGTTTCTGCAGCAGCCACTTTGGGGATAGTTTGTCCTCAATGTTCTTCATTGTTTTCTTAAATGAACATTGGTAGTTAGCAATTTGTAGTCCATGAGAGCCTTTTAATTCTTCTTCAAAAGTGATTTTGAACATGTTATTTTGTTAAATTATACATGTTAACAGAATAAATTCTTTGGTTGCATTTTTTTTTCTATAATCACTTGATTGTTTCCTGTAAAACGCTGCTGACTTTTCTTGAAATGCATTGGAAAATTTTTTCACAATTAGCCTTCTGTGTTGACAGTTTTTGTAGTCACTTCCTTATTATAAGCTCAAATGCTATGAGTTTCTGCTGTTGTTTTTTAACCATTATACTTGAGTTAAATTTTTTCTTACCTGATTTAATTATCCACCCTTTCACTAGAACTAGTGGAGAATTAACCAAGACTGAAGAGTTAAAAATATTTTCTAACCTGTCTCTATACATTTTTTTTAAAAAATTAATGAATGAAGACAACACAAACAATATATTGGTTATGTGTATCTGCCTTTGCATTGGGTGTTTTATATTACACACAAATGTTAATGGAATATTCTTTCCAAATATACCCATTTGCAAATTTTATACATGGTTTAGGGCTTAATTGTCTGTTCTTATAGGACTCATATTTCAGGATCCTTTTATAGAATTAAACCAAGCCATTATATCCAAAAAATCAATTTGACAGTCAAGTTAACAAAGAATGAAAGTATAAGCTTTAGTCATCGGGGAAATCAATATGTATATATAGATGTACACCTACTCATATGAAAACCAACTGCGAATCCCCTAGAACAGTGGTCCCCAACCCCCACGCACAGACCAGGACCGGTCCGTGGGCCATTTGGTACCTGTCCACAAGAAAGCATAAATAACTTACATTATTTCCGTTTTATTTATATTTAAGTCTGAACGATGTTTTATTTATTTTTTTTAATTTTTTAATAATTTTATTTAGAAAATTAAATTTAATGGGGTGACATTGATCAGTAAGCACACATAGGCTTCAGGTAAACATCTCTATAGCTTTTTTTAAAAAATAATTTTATTTTTTAATGGGGCGACATCAATAAATCAGGATACATATATTCAAAGATAACAAGTCCAGGTTATCTTGTCGAACGATGTTTTATTTTTAAAGAATGACTAGATTCCCTCTGTTACATCCGTCTAAGATTCACTCTTGATGCTTGTCTCGGTCACGTGATACATTTATCTGTCCCACCGTAAAGGCTGGTCCGTGAAAATATTTTCTGACATTAAATCAGTCCGTGGCCCAAAAAAGGTTGGGGACCACTGCCCTAGAACGTTACAGGGGTAGGAAAACCCAGTTATTTTTGGAGAATGCACCACTGGACTTCTCAAACCTCAAGTTTGCCTTTCTTTTTTTTTTTTTCTTTTTTTAATTTTTTTTTTATTTATTTATTCATTTTAGAGAGGAGGGGGGAGATGAGAGAGAGAGAGAGAAGGGGGAGGAGCAGGAAGCATCAACTCCCATATGTGCCTTGACCAGGCAAGCCAGGGATTTGAACCGGCAACCTCAGTGTTTCCAGGTTGACGCTTTATCCACTGAGCCACCACAGGTCAGGCAAGTTTGCCTTTCCATTAGCATTTTTCCCTAGTTTTTTTAAAAAGCTAGGTGCATTTTGAAGAAAATTTAACTTGAAAAGCATGTTTCTGAAGCTAAACCACAGACTGTGCAATGTAGATAATAATTATCTTTGGCTTATTGGTTTTTAGTTCCCTCCAAAATCTGAAAGATCATGCCAGTAATATTTTATAAAGTAATATTACCTATAATTATATATAATAATTTCTCATAGTTTTTTTCAATAAACAAGACTAAAAATAGAAAAAGAAATATGGAACACAGAAAAATGAAACATAAAACAGTGTTCAAATTTATTTAGAGCCATACAATTAATTTAACTACCTCTTAATACTGGCAAATATTAATACTACTATATATATATATAAAACTTTATTGAAGTATATTTTGTATCCTATAAAATAGTTTTTAGTAACTCTCCTGAGTGATACAACTATCACCATAATTCAGTTTTAGAATACCTTATACTGTATTCCTAATTAGTAATGATTATGAAACTATCAGCACATTTTAAATTCAGGTTTTAATATAAATATAAATTTATATTGAACAATATATTTAATTTACTTTTCTATAAATGAAACTCAACACAAAGTGACTTAAGTTTAGTTCACAAGCTTGAGAATGAGTATTTAGAATTTTCCACACCTTAGATGAAATGAAGTGTCTTCCTATAAAATCTGTCCAGGAGTAATTACTTGTGTAGACTGAAGACGATTTTCTGTCAGCTCTTAGAAATGCAGAAAGCTAAGTATACACAATGAAATGCAAGTCAAACTCTTAAAAGAAACAAGTACTACTATATTTGTATTCACCTAATTTTCTTTTTGGACTTGACATATGCAATTAAAAAAATAATTTAAGGCAACTTTTTTCTAATATACTAAAGGTTTTGTGGTGCATGTAAAAATTAATTTTCTTCAGTTCTCAAAACTAATGTTTATTATATGACATTTACATAATTGCAAATAGATAGATAGATAGATAGATAGATAGATAGATAGATAGATGTATTTTTCTTACTTGGGTGGACTTCAGAACTATAATTGCTCCAAAATTCATGGCTAGCTGAAAAGGTATTTTACAAAGTTATTTAGATAAATTAATTTTGTGCCACCACTGAAAAGGTCATGCCATCGGCATCGCAAAAATTAAACAGCAGGTAATCTTCCTCTGCAATTTCCCTTTTCTTTTCTACATATATTTTTAAGAATCTCTGTTTGTCAGGAACAAAGTGGTTTTTATTGCAGCTAAATGTTTACGTTTCCTAAGAAATATGGGGTGGAGGAAGAGGGAATTTTGGGGGGAGAAAAAGAAGTTGGGAAATATATTGGTAAGAGCAAGCATGAACAAAGCAAATTTTACAGCCAGGATAGAAATTCTGCAGGCATGATTGCTTTTGGAAACTGTAAGTCTCTGCTGGTGTGCATTTTGTTTGCAGAAGTACGCAAATACATCCATATTAGCATGTTTCCACCTCATTCTTCAGACAGCTAGACTAGAAAAAAATTAATAAACACAACTTCTTTTTTATTATACAAGTGGTTAAATTGAATTCAAATTAGATCATGGGTTTGGGGTGTATACTTTGTGGAGTAGTGTGCATATAAGGATTCATGTAATTGTCAAATAAATTTAACTTTTTTCTATCTTACTTAAAATTTTTTCAGGTGGTATCTTTTGCATTTTGGGTTTGTTGTTTGTTTGTTTGTTTTTTGTCCTAAAAGAGTAGATTTATTTTCTCAGTACCATATGATTTCACTCATATGTGTAATCTAATGAACAAAATGAATTAACAAGCAACATAGAGACAGACTCATAGATAAGTTTTATCTTTTAAATTAATTCTAAAAAGACTGTGTGTTCTTTAAGAATACATATGTGTTATAAGTAATTTTTTATCATCAAGGCAATATGGAAATAAGTCTGCTCAGAAAGATAATTTTATGGTAATCAAAAGACTGTAAATTTTATATAGTGACCCACTTAAATGTTCCCTTTTTTGGAATACTCCCTTTTCTCATTTTTTCCCCCAAACCAATGAATATTTCTACATGTAAGTAAATCGGATAGCTGTGAGCTAATTAAGAAAATCTGATTTCCAAATGTTTGACTAGACTCTGCAGATTTCCTGTTATGGGAGTTTGGGGTTTATACCTCCCTAAGGAAAGGATCAACCTACACGATTTCTAAAGAGGACCTCCCTCCCTGCTTCACTTACTCTGTTGCACTTAGGATAGAATTGCTAGACATATACAAGCCACATGGGTCAGACATGTACGAGCTATGTCCTAAGCAAAATTTTCCAAAATTTTTGTTTCCACACATAATATCAATAATATTTAGGCGCATTATATATATATTTTTCCTGTGGCGTACATTTATCAATAGAAATGCACTATAAAATTCATGATTCGTACAACAGAGATGAGCTAATTGCTCACTCATACAGGTGATGCTTATAAAGACAATTATTCCTTCAGGAGTAAGTTAATTTCTCACTCACCTAAGAATGTTTATAAGTGAGAGTGAAGTTACCATAAGGCAACACTTGAATTATATAAGTGCATGCATACAGGTGATGAGTATGTATGTATGTTTGTAGGTGTGCTTCTAATTTTAGTACCTCTATTAAAGTTATTTGTTACTTGTAACACAGACCCCAAACTCATCCTACCAAAACAGAGTATACATGTGATACTTTGTAAAACTCTGTACTGACACAACTATGATATTATTTTTTCCATCACATATTTTTTCTTGTAAAAAATAAAAGGATCCAGCAAAGACTGAACAAAATTGTTCTCCTTGGGCCTCAACAGTACCCAGTAGAAAGAGGTCCAAATAAGGGTGTTAGCCTATCTGTTAGTATTTTGCATGTAAATAATGATGTAATTTGAGTAAAACCATGGGGTTAATGAACAGACACAAGAACCCAACAACTGGTCAACCTGTAAATGTGGAGGTATCTATATATTAAATACCATAATAGGTGAAAAGTATGTTTTATCAAAACTGCTAGAGGCTGAACATGTTGTTGGTTTCTGAGTTTGAGGAGAGTGAGACAATAACAAAATTCCATCAAAATTGGGTGCATGCCAGATATTTTCTTAGGTAGCTCATTAGCTCTATCAAGAAGGGGATTTTTAGTTGTTTGGAAAACCTTTATATGGTACTCTACAGCTGTGATTATTGTAAAATGTGGGTTTTATTATTATTCATGTCTGTTGAGGCTCACTGATTAGATTATTTCTACAGAGGAGGTAGTTTATTACTCTCTGCTTTCATGAGGAGGAGGAATGCCATACCCTGGAGGACCACAAGGAGAAGCACCCGGGTCAGTCAGGAGAGAGAAGGAGCAGAAGGGAAAACAGGGGCAAGAACCTTTACTGTGATTTGGGGGGAAGGCAAGGCAAGTTAAGGTAAGTAGACTGAGGATTTGCCAGTTGAAATAATTTGAGAAGACTCTAAGGTACAGGGACTAGCTTTTGTTGTCAGGTGCCTGCCTTGGGATGATTAGGGCAGAGGAATATCGCCTACTGTCGTGTAAGACTCAGATAGAGAAGGCACTGGATGGATTTTTTTGCATGTGGAAAGAACACTCCCAGCCAGTCTTTGCTATTTTGAAGAATTTTCTAGTCTTGGGAGAGGCAGTCTATCTTCAGTCAGCCAAGCTCCAGATGCCAGAGCATGAAGAGTACAGAAAATAAGAATAAATCATTAACACACTGACATACTGAGTTCTGAGTAAAAAAAGTATATATATATATAATATATACACACATCTTTTTTACTTGAGGTAACTTTATAAGTAGTGAATTATATTAATTAATTATAAATTCAATAACTTTTAACAAACATCTACAGCATTCAAAATAAAGAAAAATATAGAGTTTTTTTTTTACCAGAGTTCACTTTCAAAATATAAAGTTTGCTAATAAGAAGATAACTTGCTAAAGACTAGAATATATTTTGTCTAGTTTCTAAATACAACAACATGATATAAGATTTCCTCCCTCTTTCTGTCCTTCTTGAGCACATGATTCAATCTTAGAGTGAAACCTTTTCAGACCAGTTTTCTTATCATTATCTGTAAAGTGAAATCTGGGTTGATATCAGTTCTCTTCTGGGCTAAAGGTGTATATAAGTTGGATCTCTCTACTCCTGCAGCTAATTAGATGACAGCAAGCCCTTTGTCAGAATCTTCACAGAGAATGACACTAAGATTTAGAGTTCATTCCATCTGGCCAGTGCTGGAAAGTGGCAGCTCTACCCCTGAATGATTCAGATCTGACCTGTTATCTCGGCAACCCTTTAAAATCAACAAAGTGTTTCCCCAATTTTCCCAGTATCCACCTGGCACTCTACCACGAGGCTGTACAAAATAATACTGAAAGTAAAATGTAATTGAAAATATAAATCAAACCAACCAACAAACAAAAACTCACAAGGTGGTAAGTCTAGTTGTACTCTTAAATAGGCTCTGCATTCCTGTGGGCTTGACCTTGGACCATCACCCTGTTCTCACCACCACATTTCCATTAGATACATTGATAAACTGCCTCTTTCAGTCTTTGGAGCCATCTATGCTAACGTATCTTGTCTATATTAAAAATTTGTATAAAATATTATCTGATTTTACCCAGGATTTCATATTTAGTTATTTAAATTTTAATTATCAACTACTGAATTAAGACAACAAACAAGAGATGTTGTTGAAAATAAGCATATTGTTTGGGAATGAGGGGTAATAAAATCCCATCAAAACAGATTTTTTGCAATATAACAACGAGGGAACTTTCCCAAGAAGAACTTTGAAAATAATATTTATATATGCTAAAATTCACAAAGTTAAGTTGCATTCTTTGGAAATTTTGAGATGTTAAGAAGATTTAAGGTGTAAGGAACTTCTCCTCTAACAACTCTAGTTCTCTGAGAGGGTAGACTACCAAGTGAATTATTTATACTAGCTCTGGAAAACATTTTTCTAAAGTTAGGCTCAGACAAATACTTAAAGTATGAAATGCATATTTTCAGAAATAAAGAAAATAATATTGAATATTTTAAAATAAGATCATAGCTGGTTTCACTCAGTGGATAGGTATCTGCTGATATGTGGAAGTCCTGGGTTTGGTCCCCGGTCAGGGCACACATAAGAAATAGCCATCTGCGCCTGACCTGTGGTGGCACAGTGGATAAAGCGTCGACCTGGAAATGCTGAGGTCGCCGGTTCAAAACCCTGGGTTTGCCTGGTCAAGGCACATATGGGAGTTGATGCTTCCTGCTCCTACCCCCTTCTCTCTCTCTCTCTCTCTCTCTCCTTTCTAAAATGAATAAAAAAAATTATATAAACTATTAAAAAAATTTACTTGTTCTTAAAAAAAAAAAAGAAAGAAATAGCCATCTGCTTCTCTTCCCCTTCCTCTCCCATTCCTCCCTCTTCTCATCTCACAGCCAGTGGCTCGATTGGTTTGAACATCAGCCTCAGGCACTGAGGATAGCTCTGTTGATTAGAGCATTGGCTACAGATGGGGGTTACTGGGTAGATCTCGGTTGGGATGCGTGCGGGAGTGGGTCTCTCTATCTCCCGTCCTGTCACTTAAAAAAAAATTAAAAGGATTATTTTTAAAATAAGTCTAACTCATGCATAGCTAAATGACTATCTAAACATTTTGAGTAGTTGAATTTGACTGTTTTATATTAAGAATAAAAGCCAAACAGACCCTCCATCTTATCCATATTAAAAATTTGTATAAAATATTATCTGATTTTACCCAGAATTTCATATTTAGTTATTTAAATTTTAATTATCAACTACTGAATTAAGACAACAAACAAGAGATGTTGTTGAAAATAAGCATATTGGTTGGAATGAGAGGTAATAAAATCACATCAAAACAAATTTTTGCAATTAACAATGAGGGAACTATAAAAATATTAATTTTTAATATAGATAAGATACATTAGCATAGAATGCTCCAATCTTTATACCCTCCAACTTTACACGTGTCATCTGTGTAAAGAAAAAACATTAGGCTAAAACACACACACACACACACACACAAATACATAGATGATAACCAGCTATCGTTCTCATTGCCTTGTAGATCAATGCACAGCAACCCTGGACTCTGAAAATACTGCCATATTGAGAGCACTAATAGTCTGACAAAGGACTTAACTAAAGAGAGAAAAAACATTGTAGAATGGCTCAACAAATTCAAGGAATATTATTTTTTTTCTAAAATGTACTAATGTTGTGGATATAACTTCTCAAACCTATTTTATGATAGGTTTGCTAGTACACTGCATTTTTCAAAGATAGTTAAGAAAAAAAAACCTTTATTTTTTCTCATTTTTATTACTTCCTATCTACATGATTTTTTTTATTTTAGAGATTAATCAACTCTTAGTGAGCAAAAGTTTTAAAAATAGGTATTTGTTGATATTGGTCTCTTTCACATTGAAGCATTATATTTAGAAAGCTATGATAATTATGCCTATTGATTTTTAAAGACATATCACATATATAAAATAATAGAAAATATATATTGGTCTATAGAAATATACACCTGGTTCTGGATTGAACACTTGAAGTCTGGTCATCTGAAACACCAAGTTATGCTTAGAAACTTGAAATTTTCAGCAATCTGCCTCTTATTCTTTTGAGAGAAGAGAAGTGCATATGTGATAAAGCCTCCCTATGAATCTCAACAGTATGAGGTCCCATAAGCTACCAGGTGGTTGGACATATCCACACAGTGGGAGAGTGATACACACCAACTTCATAGGGTTGGAAACTCCCTGCCTCTGGGACCTCCCAGAGTTTGACATATATATCATGACATTTGACTGTTCATCTGTATTCTTTATCATATCTTTTATTAAACTGGTAAGTGAAAGTGAGTGTTTCTCTAAGTTCTGTGATATGCTTTAGCATATTAATCAAACCTGAGATAGAGGTCATGGCCACCTACTATTTGTAACCAAATTGGCCAGGAACTGTGATTAATCTGGGGACCTGCTATTTGAGTTGCATCTGAAGTAAGCTGTAGTCTTATGGGACTGAACCCTTATCCTGATAGTATCAGAAATAAGTGAAACTGTAGGACACCCAGCTGGTGTCACAGAATTGCATGAGGTGGGTAAAAACTATGCATATGGTGACCAGAAGTGCAGAAATGTGAGTGTAGCAGTAATGTGAAAGTAAATGAGAAACACGGGAGGAAATAACTATTTTTTTAACTATAACTAATTTGAAGATAGTTTTGATTCTTTGAAGATATTGGATAATATTAAAAGAAGGATATATGATATATGAGAAAACAATCAATGAACAACTCAGGTGACGCAATGAAAAATTGATGCTTCCTATTTCTCTCCCTTTCTGTCTCTCTTTCTGACTCTCTCTCTTTCTCTGTCAAAAAATACTAATAAAATAAAAAAGAAAAGGAGAGATTTAATATTAAAATTTAGAAAAATGTGAAAAGCAATTGAAAATGTGAAAAACAAAATCTCATCTTGATGAATCTATACAATAAACATTTATAAAATGAAGTCTTTCATCATTACTGTTTTATTTTCTTTTATTGCTTCATGCTGGATGAAAAGGAGATTAAAACTGTAACTGCATTCTCCACTTTTTAAAATTACCAAGGGGTCTTCAAAAGTCAATAATTGAAATTTTAGAGTTTTCTATAAAACCAGAATTGAAAAACCTACATCAAAATTTATTTTCAATGTGTGTATCATAGAATGTTTTTCTCTTAGAATTATTGATGTGGTTGAGAAAATTACTTTTTACTTTAGAAAATAAATGATGTAATTTTTATTAAAAATAGTCTCTAAACAGGATTTGCATTATGGTTGGAGTTTTATTATTTTAACATCAGAAAGTAAAACAGAACTTTTTAGAGGAAATAGCCAGAAAATACACTGTACATTTTATTACAAAGGCAACCAAACTGCATGACAAAGTGTGTGTGTGTGTGTGTGTGTGTGTGTATATATATATATATATATATATATATATATATATATATATATATATATATAAGGTTGACACTATGCTAGTTACCAGAGACTCTTGGGGTCTTATCATCTAGTAGGAAGACATACTGGTAAGCCGCTAATGTCAGTGCACACAATGCATGAAGTTAAATAAGAATAAAATAGACAACGATATCATACATCAAAATAGAGGAAGGAGCTCATTAACTGTGTTCTAAGGGGATCAGAAATACCTTTATGGGGGGGTTATATTCGCAATAGATTTCTAAGAATAATGAATAGACAAGATTTTTCAAGTGGAAAGGAATAAATTGGGTATCCTAGATAGGGAACACAGCAAGCACGTTGCAGAAAGGTGACCGAAGGAGCTGTCTTTACAAGGAGTTTTGAAAGGACAGCAAAAACTGACACAGCTGGTATGTATTTTTCAGTGTTATGAGAAGCCTTAACTAATACTATAATAAATTTAAAATTATGTATTCTAGTATAATTCCAAATTTCTCAAACTTGTCCCCTCAAAAGTTTTCAGATATCAACGTTTTAAAAATATTAATTCTGAGACCTTTCCTTTAAAGCATATTTTTTAGTTAACAAGTTTAGGAAAATTGATTTGAAATGATATTTGAAAGGAAGGGGGCTTCATGTTTTATTTGCTTTATAAAACAATAATTCATCAAAATGTTTAGAAAGTTGAAGTTCTGGAAAATCTGAGATGAAAAGTACAGCACACAATGCATATGAAAATTGTCAAGGATTTGAACTAAGGCTGGGCTGAACAACTAGAAAGAAACTTCATCAGCTTTCCGACATTGGAGCTGATTGGCATGCAAGTTTTTTGGTGAGGAAGAATATTGTATAAAGAAGTCCAATTCAGAAATTCAAACTGGGTAAACTAGACATGGTGAGTTGGGACCCAAAGAAGAAATTCTGGAGAATGACAGGTTGAGGAAATCAGAGTAAGGGTGGTGCAATTGAGAACATTAAGCTATGAATGATTGTGCTAATTTAAATGCAAGAGCGTTTCTGGATTTAATAGAAGTATTCATTTCTGGAAAAACCTGAGGAAAAAAACATTCTTAAGTGGACATTGGAATGAGTAGTACAAAAATAAAATATAAGTGATTAATGTTTTTAAAAGCAGGTCTGATTCAAAGAAAAAGTCTTTCAAACATTTACTGCATGATATTTTCCCATGGAGATAATTTTTTAAATCTTTGACTCACTTAGAAAAGAATACTGTGCTCTTTTTGTTATTACTTTAACTTGTCCAATCTCTAAACCACAGACATACCTCAGAGGTTCATTAGAAATTCCCAAACTCAGAAAGAGGAAAGTCCCAATAAAAACAAATGAACTAAACCAGATCCTTTATGAGTTGAATTTTGAAGTTTTGACTTCCTTATTCTAAGGATGGGTCATATTTGAGTTGCAGAATAATGGTAAATGTAGCTTAAAATCAGCATAGATAAACAGCGTAGATAAAAATAACAAATCGCTTCCATGTCTGTCAGTAGATTTGACATGCAAGACCAAGTGTGGTACGAATACAACTTGTGAACTACACAGGCCCCATCTCTAATTTGATCACTTTATACAGAAACTATTTTTTTAGCCTAACTTTTTTTTTTTGCTTCCTATTGTAATTTGTTTTTCTATTATTTCATTAGAGATAGTTAATGCCTCAGGTAACATTTAAAATGAGAGAAAATCTTGTATTTTCTCTATAAATAAATGACTGGTGTTCATTATTAACTATTGAGGTTTATACATTTCTGTATACATGACTTTTGGACTACTCATTGTGTGATTCTGATTCATGAGGCTGCCACATCAGGGATCTGGAACTAGGGAAGAAAACAGTGAGTAATTCAACCTGTGGTCTTAGGAAGTTATGTCTCCTTAGAACAGAAATTAAAAAGCATTTTGATATGTTTTTTTTTAAACCCATATTACTAGGTAACATGGGTGAAATATCTGTCTAGTCCTAAGTCATGACCAAAGAAAAATTCTAAAGAAAAATAAATTGAAAGAGCCGTGAGCATGACCGCAGTGACACCACAAGTTAATTCTTTTAATACTGGGAGAGTTCAGAATTCTTCAGTTTAGTTTAGAAAAACTTCATGAAGGATGATGATTAACTGTGTGATTCATAAACCTCCTTATGAATCTTCACTAATTCCCGCCTAACATTCACTATTTGTTTCTTGTATCTGTATTTTCTTTAAAGAAATATTTTCATTAAAATATAATAGATTTAATTTTACCAAGTATATCATGTTTCCTTTCTGTATTTTTCAAAGACATATATATCTGATTATGTCCAGAATAGCAAAAGCTAACAATCAAATATTTGTTCTCTATTAAATACCAGTCAATAAAAAAAAATGTATATTACTCACCAATGCATTAAAGAGGACCATTAACTTACTAAAAATAATTACCTTTCTACTATTTTAACTTTTCTTGTTATTGACTTCTTCATTTTTTTCTGCAAAACTGCCCACTTACTAAAACTGCACAAATGTCTGAGCCATAAAACCCTATTGTGTCATCAACTTCTTTCTCTTAATAAGAGAATCATTCATATTATCTAAGGTACATAAAAGAGACACCAGATTAAAACTCTTACTCCTGGGATATTGGGATGTTCACCAGTAATTGCTATTTTAATTTATATACCAGCATTTTGCCATAGAAAACTCCTCCTATATAAAGTTTCACTGTAGTTCTGAACATTTCTCTATTCTTAAGGTAGATTTATTCTTTATTCAATATAACTGTTAACCACCATTCTTTCAAATCACAAATTTGAAAAACAGAGCAATGAGGATAAAATAAATCACAATTATTTTATGATGTACTGTACAGGAAGGTAGATTTAAAGAATATATTCTTTATTTAGAGATATATATCTATAAATTTTGGAAATGAGTACATTGACAAATCACTCTTTGATACCTAAAAATTTCTTAAAGTAACATAATTCATGTCACTATTCCTCAGTAATAATGTAAGTTGTATTAAGCACGTGAGGAAGCATGAATAAATTGTACTTCAAGACATGAATTAAAAGGTGTTCTAGAAAAATTTTAAGAGAAGGTGGATGCATTGGAGTGCCCATAAAATGTGTCTCTTTCTGCAGTGTTCTAGTATATTTTAATATTATTTATTAAGGTAAAAAAGAAAAACAATTTCTGTTAATTATTTATTAATATTAAAATATTGATGAGCATTACCCAAATGTAACGGGATTCCAGCTGGTGCACTGGGGTGAAACCGCTGAAATGCAGCCAACAAGAGGGGCATATATTAAAAGAGCAGAACGAATGACTTAACAGGGGCCTAAAAGCAGCAATCAGAAAAGGTTCATTTAACTTAGAGATGACACAAGCTTCGAGCAATTGCCTCTACTTAAGTAAGTGTGGAATTACAAAAGGCTATTTATTACAGTCCAACAGGGCTCTGCAGCTCATTCAAAGACCTTTGAAGAATTTCAACAGTTATAAAAAGTCTTGCTCAGTGCAGTGAAATTTGGCTAAATCCCCAAAAGAGCCTGCAAAGCTTTCATGAATAAGTGAATACAATCCTTGCCACAATTGTTCTTTGAAATGAATTACTTTCTCTTTAAGAAAGATGCTTTACCTGGTCATTTTCAAAGTTTCTTTGAAAATGTATTTTAAGTGTTAGGGAAAATAAACCAGTTTCAAGGTGATATGGAATGAACATAGGGGTCTCCATGGGTTTACCAGGAAACCTCCAATATTCAGCTTCTTTGAAATGTTCTGTAATCACACCTTGGTTACACAATAATGGGCTTTTTTCAGCAGGACAATTAATGAAAATTCTCCTTTTTTTTTTGTATAAAAAGTAGTTTGGTTCCAAGGGAATTGAAGCAGAAATTTTTTTTCTACTAACAATGGAATAATGAATGGATATTTTTCTAAGCATTAGGCTAAATAAAAATAAAATAAATCTCAATAATTTAATGAATCTGTTATTTACAAGTTAGTGATATGTTTATAATTATTATGTCCATAAAATTTTAACTAAGTATAACCACGAATAATTATCTTTTCCTTAAAATCAATTTCAGAGCAGCAAACCACCACAGGGTGAGGGATGGGGTTGTTGTGAGGCCATTTTTGGTATAACACAATAATATTGAATAAAAGAAGAGCAAATATGAATGGTAAGGTAAGTTTCATGAAAGAATATTAATTGTTAATGAGAGTAAATGGTAAATAAGAAGGTGAATTTACATTTCCATCAGGAAAGCAAAACCTACGTTTTCACTTGGCAAAAAAGTCTAGGTAACCATTCCAAGGCCAATCAATCAAAGTAATGATATTTTAAGTATAAAGAATTCATAATAAGATTTTATAAATAATAAGAAATAGAAGAATGGGAAATTCATTGCAATAGAATCTTCATTTAATCTTACATTTTCCAATCAAATGTCACAAGGCAAGCTCAAGGAAACTGTTTTAAAGTGAGGAATAAAAATTAAAAGAACGTTTTAAATGAGAGGTTGGAGATACAGAGTTGGCATGTGATAATCACAGATACATCAAATCAACAAAAACTGTTAGCTGCTGTGGGACATAAAAATGCACGTGGCTCTAAGAGTCCTTGATATGAGAAAAATCGATAAGAAAATAGGTTCCTTAGCAATGAAAACAATGCAACAGTTGATATTCCTAAAATTTCCTGATTTTTGTTTTTTCCCCCATGTTTGTCATTTATTTTGCTGCATTCCATTAAGACAGAATGCCACGGAACCCCAAGTGAGTATTTCAGTTGGCCAGTAGACCAAGAATGAGATTTGAAACCAGAAGTACATTGATGGATAGTATGCATTTTTCTTTTTAATGGAAGGATTTGAAGTAGGATATCACTTCAAATATATTTAATCTTCCATTAGAAATGAAGGTGACCCTATGATATCTGATCCAAACAGATGTGTTTTTTTTTTTTAATATGAGCACTGTACTTTTGATAACGCTGGGTGATACCTAACAAATATTGAGTCACTACCCAATAAAATACCTCAAAATCTAGCTTGAGAGTTGTGGTCCAAACAGCAGTCATTTTTGTGGTAGTTCTCATGAAACATTTTTTAAAGAATCAAAAAAAAAAATGTGAAAGAATAAGATTGTTACAGTTTTCTAATACATATTTATATTTGTGAGAGATTTCTGTTGGAAGTCAAGATATGTCCTAAACCCTATCTATTTTATCGTACACAAAATATTATTATTACCTATAGATACCATGGGACTCCTTGTGCCTAATGGATTCCAGTCCCCTTTCAGAGTTGCATATGAAAATGTTATCAATGAGCTGAAGAATCTGGCATTAATAACTTTGCAACTTTATAACAAATAGGTAGTCCTGATGTTTGGTTCTTATTTTAATATATCAAATATATTTCATTACTTACATTAGAGTAGCAGATTGAAAACATCTGCTCACTTGCCACTATTCCAGCAGCAGCTGAAAATCTCAGCTCATTTTCCACTGGCCTGTATGTACCAGGGCTATAATCCAGCTGCTGAGGCTTGATATGGGGCCAGATTAATACTCAAGAGCCTTTGAAATGGAAATAGCACTTTCTTGCCAAAGATTAGAACAATGATAGACTCTATTTGCTGTTTCCTTCACTCTCTGTTCTTTACCACCCTTCACAACCTGATTAATTTGCCCCCTTATGATCCCCCTCTGCCCTCTTTTTACAGCTCCGTCACCTGTCACGACAATTAAAAAGGATCGGACAACCAGAAACAGCATCTCTTTATCCTGGCAAGAACCTGAACACCCTAATGGGATCATATTGGACTACGAAGTCAAGTACTATGAAAAGGTGGGGACACGATGTGATCGGGTAGAGTTGTGTCAGGAAAAAGGTTACTTTCTCATGATCTGTGCTCTTACAAAGAAACAAATGATATTGCTAGGAAGAGGTAGGGTGCTTTGTTTAAATCTGTGGCCATGTGATACTTTTTGATTTACAGGTAAAGAGGGGTTTAGAAATAGTTCTATAGAACACCTCCTATTCCACATCAATGAGCTAGAGCAGAGATTCCACTCCTAAACTTAAGCTATTTTTGAAATGACATTTATGTTCTTACTCATGAAGATTTATGCTCTAACCAACTATTTTATAGTGATTCCTTAACACACTGATAAACTCTTGCTTAGTTTGTTGCCTTAACTGTTAAGGCTTAACACACCATTCCTTGATCTGCATATTTATATGAATTTTATTCAGTACAGATAGGAACATAAAAGTACAGCAAAAACCCTGTACTATTATTGAACTGGCAAAAACTTTTCCTGACTTTGTAGAAGGAAATTTAGAACATGGGACTGGGTGTATAGATCTGCCTCATATCATAAAATTGTGGTTCAGTAATGACATTATAGAAAAAAAAATAGATACTTAGTTATTTATAAGTAGAATTAAGACCATGAAATCTCATCACTAAACAGCACTTAATTCTCCCTGGTTACAAATTATGGGGAGGTTTGAAATCAAGATGAGCTGGGGGGTTTTATTGATACTAATATGAACACAAGGTATTTGTGTATCTGTTGCAGTTTACAAAGTATTTTAAAGTGAATTAAAAATAAATTGTGAATGATATTGTAGTTTATATATATTTATAGAACATTTCTGCATACATTGTTTAATTTAGAATTTTCTGATAATCTTGCGAAAGTAGGCGAATAGGCTCTTTAACAATAAGAAATCTGGGTGTCAGAGGAGTTATTTAAATTTCTCAGACCCTAAGTGCTAATAAACATTAGGTTTCTGTTTTGAATCCTGGCAGCCATGACTCATGTAGTGTGTTTTTTCCTATATTACTTACTTCCCTCCTATATGACAGTGGATCATTAGAGACATGAGGATTTTTGTATGATCAATTGCACAAAAGGCGTATAATTGATGTATGAACATTTCTTTGCAAGTGTAGGTATTTTCTTCATTGAAGTTAACGTATTTCACAAGTATAATGCCCTTTCTCTTTCCTCTTCCCCCCACAGAAAAGTTATGTCTCTTTCATTAAAAGGAAGTGAGGCCTAATGAATTTCATTGTGCCAAATCGTATCATGAATAAGTTATTTCCTAACTCAGTGATCCTGTATGGTACTGTCAATTACTCATCTGATCACGGTCTATTTTTAAAAGTGTGACAAGAAAGCCTGTGCAGCCTGACCAGGTAGTGGTGCATTGGATAGAGCATTGGACTAAGATGCGGAAGAACCTGGGTTTGAGACCCCAAGGTTGCCATCTTGAGCGCGGGCTCATCTAGCTTGAGCAAAAAGCTCACCAGCTTGGACCCAAGGTCGCTGGCTCGAGCAAGGGGTTATTTGGTCTGCTGAAGGCCCACGGTCAAGGCATATATGAGAAAGCAATCAATAAACAACTAAGGTGTCGCAATGAAAGACTGATGATTGATGCTTCTCATCTCTCTCTGTTCCTGTCTGTCCCTATCTATCTATCTCTCTGTCCCTGTAAAACAAACAAACAAACAAAAACCCAAAACAACAACAAAAAAAGAAAGCCTGTGCAAACACAAAATCCCATGTCACAGAAGATACAACAAAATAAAAAAATTAATAATGCCACCAGGCAGTGGCGAAGTGGATGGAGCCTCAGACTGGAATGCGGAGGACCCAGGTTTGAGACCCCGAGGTCGCCAGCTTGAGTGCAGGCTCATCTGGTTTGAGCAAAAAGCTCACCAGCTTGGACCCAAGGTCACTGGCTCGAGCAAGGGGTTATTTGGTCTGCTGAAGGTCCACGGTCAAGGCACATATGAGAAAGCAATCAATAAACAACTAAGGTGTCGCAATGAAAAACTGATGATTGATGCTTCTCATCTCTCTTCGTTCCTGTCTGTCTGTCCCTATCTATCCCTCTCTCTGACTCTCTCTCTGTCCCTGTAAAAAATATATATATAATGTATATTTATATCTGTTACAAATATAAAAAGTATTCTGATCTTATTTTTAAACTCCACCAACAAAGGACAATGAGCAAAGTATTTTTAAAGAATATAAACCAGTGCAGACAAAATATAGCTAAATCTCTTTACTATTTCCTGGGCATTTCAAAATTTTATAAATACATATAAATTAATATATATGAAAATTTATATCACATATACATAAATTTAAAATTTTTAATATATGTATGATGCTTAGAAATATGGCAATGTTTCATTAGATTTTAAGCTCTACAAAGGCTAAACCAATAATTTATTTTTAATACATAAAATAATTATTCTGCAAAATAAATTTATTTGACTCTCTTCATTATTAAAAATATCAACTCCGATTCTATCTAATACATAACCAACCTCTTTAACTAAAAAGTATCTGTAACTTACAACCTTATTTCTATTTTCCCTCTCGTGCTGGTTGACAACAGGCATTTTTCTGTATCATCCACCCAGGGCCCCGCCCTAACACAGGTACATTTACCACTGATCAAAAAACAAGCTATCCCTAAAATGCTCATTACATATTAATATCTCTTAGAGTAAAAAATGTGATTCTATTTTTGGTAAATAAAGTTTGACACTAAAAGACTTTACTATTAGTATGCAGTGTGAATATCTTAATGTGCATTGTGAATCTTAGAGGAGATTTTATTTTGGTAAATATTTCTAGACTTCGATCTGAAGATTTTTTTGTTTCTATTAAACTATTGTGAGACAACTTAGTTACTTAGTTGGTGCCGAGAAAATTATTAATGTAGAGCTATCTACAGAATCTTGATCTTTTTTAAGTTTAATATCTTACAATTGATAGAACGCTCCCTATCTGAGAATCAGCAGGCTATTCCTATTAGGTTTAATTCAAAGGGGTATTTTCTTCTTTGTAAAATTATTATTTTAATTAGGTTGAAAATTTTATTGCTGGCTTTGAAGAGAGCAGATTTTTGTTCAGAAATTCACGAGTTAGTGAGAATGAAAACCAACTTTCCCGATTTATGTGCAGGGCACAAATTATGTTATACAAATTAGAAAACTCTGTAAATATTTTTATCTTAAAATACTTTCAGAGAGTAAAATAATTTTTATGTCTCATTTATCCATCTTATGCTCTGATTTAATTTTAAAATAATTGGTCTTGAGTGGTTTACCTTTTCGCCACTTAATACATTATGAAAATTTGATTTTAACATGATTTTTCTTACCTCAAAGCAGGAGCAAGAGACAAGTTATACCATTCTGAGGGCAAGAGGCACAAATGTTACCATCAGTAGCCTCAAGCCTGACACTACATATGTATTCCAAATTCGAGCCCGAACAGCAGCTGGATATGGGACCAACAGTCGCAAGTTTGAGTTCGAAACGAGTCCAGACTGTATGTATTATTTCAATGTATTGCAATTGGGGGTGGGGTGGTAGTGAGAATGTGCAAAGATGTCTGATAATTCATTCACACTCTTCTTAAGTTTTAACTAAGTGTGCTATATTGAAAGTATATTGCTAGGAACAGTTAAGAATTTGCATAATACTGGATCTGGGCATTTGTGTTTGTATGGATGTACATTTTGTGGGGGGTTTTCCCTCCATTTTACAAATCAAGTGTAACACCCACAGTGCTACTAGGTTTCTGTTAGCCATAAATTGCTTTCAAGAACAGTAAGTAGTCTGGTCACTGCCCTGGCAAGATGGCTCGGTTGGTAGAGTGTTGTCCCGAAGTGCAGAGGTTGCTTGTTCAGCCTCAGGTTGGGGCACAGGAATAAAACTATGTTCCTGTCTCACTCTCTCCCTTCCTCTCTCTCTGATATTAATACAAAATTAAAATTTTAAAAAGTAGTATGGTAACCACTTCCAGGTTCTGTTAATCCAGATATTCCAGGTTCTTAAGTAATTCAATGACCAAAAGAATTTCTAATCCATGAGGATCTTAATCTTGTTTTAAACCATAACGCAGTCAACCTTGTCTCATTTGGAAATCAAAAATTTTCTAAAAACTGATTTCTCACCCATTCACATTCATAAACAAGTTGGATAGTCCTATCTGTTTGATGTAAATTTAGCTAAAATTGGTCTACATTATTGGCAAACATTATTCCAATAATATTTTTCTTTTATTTAAATGTATTTGGTTCATGTTAGAACAAATTTTTATATAATTTTCAAAAAAGATAAAACCATGACTATGCTACTAATAAAAACACAAGTTAAAATTGTACATTTCACTTAATGAGACTAATAAAAGATTATAATTGGCTCAAAGGAAAATTTGGAGAACAGATACATAGACACATATATACAAACCTGTGTGTGTGTGTGTGTGTGTGTGTGTAAGGTATCAGATATAATTAAATTTGTTAATAGATCCCAAACTGGTAAATATCCTATAATAAAAAAATGTAATTATTGGGATTATCTCATCTATAACACACCTCAATTACATCTCTATTGAATAACTTTCTTTGTAATTGTATTGGGAAAATCATATGCATTACTATAAATTCTGTTTGGCTTAAATTCACAGCTGTAAAATAGCCTAGAAAGAATCAAAGTTGAACACCCTTTAAGAACAGCTTATCCAGAGAGGATATGACAATTCCCAGCCCTCCACTGAAAGGAAGCCCCGTAATCTCTTTTGACTGTTCTAATATGTCATTTCCCCCTGAAATCTATATCTTCTATTGTATAACTATTTTGTTGATGATATGAAATTACATTGTTATTAGTATGATAATATTTTAGTGCTGACACTTTATACCTAATACAAACATTTAAGATTAACAAAAAAAAATATAAAAACTGTTTAAATTATAAAAGTGTTAGAGTAAATATTTTATGGCACACTTTTAGACAGTTAGAAATATTACTTACAATAATAAACTGTACCTTCTGCAAAGGGTTGAGATTCCAGTGTTCCTAGAAGTCACTGGCGCACAGCTGAAACCTGACAATTCTATTTGGAGGAGAACTGGCAACCTCAAATATACAGCTCTATATTTCAAGGTCTCAGCTAATCTTCCCGTGATGGAAGAGCATGGAGAAGCCACTCTCTGAGAATCCTTGAAACAAAATGTTGTGAAATTCTGTGGAAGACACAGGAACAATGTTTAAAACAAATTTAATATTTTAAATAACATAGTAAGATACAACTGCAGTTCGGCATTATTAGTAATTCTAAGTCTTTTCAGAACTTTTAAACATACAGTGATGATAGTTTCTTGTTTGATATTATTAGAGATTGCCTTTCATCAAAATTTTATATGGTTGTTAAAATTCACAACTACAAAAGCTATATTTAATTTATCAAGAATGATTCCAAATCACAGAACTAGAAAAAAAATGTTTCTTATGCCCTGTGGTATATAATAGGCATATCAAAGACATGAATGTCAAACTTCCATTATTTAAATCTTTATTGTGTTTATGCATTATTTGGAATATCAATTAATCTTGTAGGTGCTTAATTGCATAGCACTAACCCTATATGATAAGTAAATTTGTAACAAGAACAAAATTTCAAAATTCTAATGTAATTACACATACCGTGGATATGGTTGTGGTAGTGTTATACATGTACTTATAATAATCTCAATTTCTGAGACTTAAAAAATATTCCATTTAAAAACTGCAGATTCTTAGGATATTTGCCAAGTAATTCTTATATTTGTAGTATTTACATTGATTGAGAGAGAAAAAATAGAAAGAGGATAGAAAGAGGCCTTGGTTGGTTTGTTCACCTAGTTAGAGAATCAACCCAATGTCCCAAGGTCGTTGGTTTGATCCCCAGTTAGGGCACAAATAGGGATTGACCAATGGATGGATAAATAAGTGGAACAGAAAATTGGTATTCCTGTCTCTCTTTTCCTTCCTCTTTCTCTCTAAAAATAAACAAATTTAAAAAGAGGATAGAAAGAAAAATATAAACTTTTAAACATTCCTCTCTACAGTTATTAAAACAAGAATTGAGACTCACAGTTTGATTTCTTTTTAATATAAATTTACACTTACTGCTTTCCCACAGAATTCTTTCATACTTAAAATATAGATGAGAAAAAAAGAGCGTCGGCCTGGCGTGCTGAGGTCCCTGGTTCAATTCCCGGCCAGGGCACACAGGAGAAGCGCCCATCTGCTTCTCCACCCCTCCCCCTCTCCTTCCTCTCTGTCTCTCTCTTCCCCTCCCGCAGCCGAGGCTCCATTGGAGCAAAATATGGCCCGGGCACTGGGGATGGCTCCTTGGCCTCTGCCCCAGGCGCTAGAGTGGCTCTGGTCGCGACAGAGCGACGCCCCGGATGGGCAGAGCATGCCCCCTGGTGGGCGTCCCGGGTGGATCCCGGTCGGGCGCATGCGGGAGTCTGACTGCCTCCCCGTTTCCAGCTTCAGAAAAATACAAAAAAAAAAAAAAAAAAAAAAAGTACCTATTATCGTAAGGGAAAAAGAATAAAATTAATTCTCACTCAGTTTTAAATAATTTTTAATGTATTAATTTTAGAGAGAAAGGAGAGAAACAGATATATCAATCTTTTTATGTATGTGCCTTGACCAAGAATTGAACCCACAACCTTTGCATATTACAATAATGTTCTATCCAAATGAGCTATTCCACCAGGGCGATTCTCACTCCATTTTAACAATCACAATGATATACAGTTGACACTTGAACAGATTGGAGGTTGGTGTGTTGACCACATATAATTTAAAAAGGCCCTCTGCAAAAGGAAATTCCCAACCACAAAGAAAAATATGTATTTATGTTAAGAATTTAAGACTCTAAATTTATATATATATATTCTATATATATATATATTTTACAGGGTCAGAGAAAGGGATTGATAGGGGCAGACAGGCAGAGATGAGAAGCATCGATCATCAGTTTTTCCTTGCAACACCTTAGTTGTTCATTTCTGCTTTCTCATATGTGCCTTGACCACGGGCCTTCAGCAGACAGACTAACCCCTTCTTCAAGCTAGCGACCTTTGGTCCAAGCTGGTGAGCTTTGCTCAAACCAGATGAACCTGCACTCATGCTGGCGACCTCGGGGTCTCAAACTTGGGTCTTCCACATCCCAGTCCGATGCTCTAACTACTGCGCTACCGCCTGTTCAGGCTATATTGATATTTAATAGATATAAAAACACGTGTGCTTAGGTTTCTTTAATGGTTTGTTGTGTGCTCTGGGTTTTATCTTTAAAAATTATTTGAAAATTCTCATTCATGACATGTAAATACTTAATTGAGTACAATGTGTTGTGAGCTAGAATTCAAATAACATTTTTTGAACTTGGTTTATAGTAAAGAAATGGAGGGACATTAAAGCATATCTTTTCTTAAGTACTTTAAAATGTCTTATTTTTAATGCATCAGGGCTTTCCATTTATTATCATCCTCCTTTAACAGATGAGGAAATGAGATACAGAGAGGTTCAGTAAGCTTTCCAAAGTCACACAACTGGTTGGTAATGAGTCTTATTCTAAACCAATATATCTATATGACACTCTAACAAAGCATTTTATGAAAATTTATTTGATTCTGTTCTGCAAGCTATTCAGACACTATTATTTCTTTTTATATAGGATTTATGGCAGAGAATTTATGTGTTTTTTTTCCCCCTAAGGTCACATGGCTAATAAATGGGGACAATGAAATCACAATCTTCAGATTGTGGACTATTACTGATTCAATGCTGCTACCTTACGTACTAAGAACATCAATATTATTTATTCAAATGTTGCTCATTTCAGGAACAGACAGTGATCTAATTTGTATGTACGTTACATAGATTCTGAAATTCACAGATATTTAGAGCTAGTGAAAATTGTAGAGAAGTCCCACTTTTGTCTTTGACGGAAAAAGAAACAGAAACTTAAATTGTTTTATTATTGATTCTGGAAAGAGAACAAAAAGAGAGAGAAAACACATCAATTTGTTCCACTTATGCATTCGTTGGTTGATTATTTTTATTTTTTTAGTCCTAATCATTCTTTTATTTTTTAAGTACAGTTGACATGTGATATTCTATTATATTAGTTTCAGGTGTACAATGAGTTATTAGACATTATATAACTTATTAAATGATGATCTGGATAAGTGTTATACATCATACAGAGTTAGTAGAATATTACTGATTGTTTTCCTGTGCTGTATTTTGCATACAGCCCCATGACAATTCTGTAGCAATCAAGTTGTACTTCTTAATCCCTTCACCTTTTTTACCCATCCCCCCAACACCTTCCAATCTGGCAACCATCAAAATGTGTTCTGTACCTATGAGTCTGTTTCTTTTCTGTTTGTGTATGTATTTCAATTAGTGTATTCTTCATTTCTGATTGGTTCTTTTCTATGGCATCTATTTCTTTTTTTTTTATGCCTTTGATTTCTTCATTGAAGTTCTAAGTTCCTTGAGCATCCGTATAACCAGTAGATTGAACGCTATATCTGGTAGATTGCTTACCTCCATTTCATTTACTTCTTTCATTGGAAATGTCCCGTTCTTTCATTTGGGACATGATTCTTTGTCTCCGTTTTTTGGCTGCTTCCTTGTGTTTGTTTCTATATGTTAGGTAGAGCTGCAATGTCGCCTAGACATGCTATGCTTCCTGGGCACCTCTGGGAGGTATATCGACCTCCAGACTAATCAGCTGCAAGGACAGCCTGTGACTACAGTGACTACAGTGGAGGAGCTGACCCTACAGAGCAGGACTTACTTCAGTGGGGCTTTGGTGCTCACCCAGTCAGACCCTTCAATGTGTTGCTCATGGAGGTGGTAAAATTGTAATAGGTGTGGTATATAGCTCTCCATCAAGTGCACTGGCTCTCAAACTTCTTAGGAAATACAATATCCTCCACTGCCTGTGTGCTGCTTGGATCTACCTCGCATGAGCTACAGAGCAATGTGCAGATGGCTACTACTTGTGATGGACTTAGAGTTGCCCAGGAGAGGTCGTGTTGTGAACCAAGGCCAGCTGTGCTTAGTATCTGTCTTGGGACCACTTAACAAGAGTCCAGATGTTGCTTGATTGAGAGATTTGAGAAAAATCTGAGGCATGAACCAATATAGACCGTTTGTGTGGAAAAGCCAATGAAAACAGCTTGGGTGGGGCTATATGTTGATTTGAGTGGGGTCTCAGGGAATCACCTGGGAGGTGAGGCAGGTTGGTGAACACTCAGTAGACACTGGCCTGTTCACTCTCAGAAATGGAACAGTGGCTCTTGCCAGCACTTTTGTCTGGCAGAAAGCTGTCCTCCACCCCCAGCTCTTACCCTAATGCGTGACAATCCAGTTTCTCAGTATAACCACTGGTTCCTTTCAAGCTATTGAGTAAGGCTGTGCACAAGCCATTTAGGAGGAGTTGCCTGGGTCTACTGTAGCCCTCCCCCCCATCTCAGTCAGACACAATCCTTGCTGGTTTTTACAGATAGGAGTCAGGCAGAGTTCTCCTCTTAGCTGGAAATTTGGGCTAGGAGGCCTGGTGTGGGGCTGAGAGTCTTTGATCTTCAAGGGGGACCTCTGCAGCAGGTTCCACATTCCCGCCTCTCCTACCAATCTTGATACGACTTCTTCTTTACATCTCTGATCGTAGGACTTCCATTCAGCCAGGTTTCAAGCAGTTCTGAATGATGGTTATGATGGGGAAACTCAAGAGTTAAAATTTTAACTTGAGTATGGTGGCTTTGGTTTCGGTCAGTGGCATTAATTTTTAATGCAGGTAGAGGCTTTGTTCTGGAAGCTGGGATGCTTGAGCAGGCCTGCATGATTTAAGAAAATCTGCAAGTACTCCATCCACTGTTGTGCCCCAGGGATCTGCAAGCAAAGCTTTTGTGTTCCAAGGATGGAAGGCCCATTGACTATGATCCAACTAACTTTGAACTGTGATTTGATTAACTCTCTTTTGACATTCCAATACCTTTATTTACCCCTTCTTCCCCTTAATAAAAGGTTGGCTCCAGATAGAAAGTTGGGATAGCTTTGGGAACAGAACCCCTATTGCCTTAGATTGCTGGCCATCTGAATAAAGCTCCCATAAATGATTCAACCCCTGTCTCTACTTATTTGGCTAAAATTTGACAGGCAACCCAAACTGTGATATGTCCAGTTCAGTCCTACAGTTTAATTGTAGTTCTGATGCGGTTGTGGGAGGATTAGAGTACCAAGTTTACCTACTCTGTCATCTTGCCTGAAAGTCCCATAGGTGGATTCTTGTATGTACCCTAGCGGGGAATTGAACCTCCAACCTTGGCATATTGGGACAACATTCTAACCAACTGAGGTACCTGGCCAGGGCAAGACTTCTTTTTTCATCTTTCCCCTCCCAGGTTTACTGACCTTTATTTTAAAAACTGTCTAAAATATACCAGATAATTAGGAACGTATTACTCTTTATAAGTTATGACAGTATACAGAATGAAAAAGCGTGAGATAGAGTTATGACCATATATTTATGGAACATTACTGAATCACTAAGTTAAGTCACATTACAAGCTATTCACAGATCTACAGATAATGGATGGGGTCTATCAGTTCAGGTCTTTAGGAAGCAGATACTAAGATAGAATCAATACGGATAACAGGTAAAAGGGATGGAGTGGAAGTGGGCCAGCAGTGCCTCAGACTGAGATGGAGGTTAGCTATAGATGAAGAGTCCAGGGGAAGAGTAAGGTGCAGGAGGAGGAGCCTCCGACAGCAGCGTCATTCTGAGGGTCTTGCCAATCCCATGCAGGCTCCCCGCCTCTGCCACGCGTGGTTACTGAGGCAAGCACGGCCTGTGGTGAGGCCGCGGTGGATCCTGAAGGTGCAGCAGCTGCACGCTGTCTGCCGGTTGAGGCTTGGCAGCAGGGATCTCCAACAGGCACTCCGGGACTGCCACAGTGGTGTAAACAATAGTTCGCTGGTAGGAAAGAAGAAAGTGCGGCAACAGTTTATATTACGAGTGTGCATGCCATCCTGCAGACTCGGGGCTCTTTTTTTCAAATGCTTGGAAAACTTCTAACAGATTATCTGCCATGTTTCTTGATTTGCATCATTTAACTAGTCCTAAAATTTCACTGTTTTAGAGCAAACCTTCTAAACATAGATTTTGGTCAGGTTGAGAATGTGATTTTGGTTTGTTCCTGGAGAGATGATGGTATTCAAATAACCAAGCTTATTCTTATAAGTTACTCTTTCATTTGGGCATTTGTTCAGTCAGCATTACCATGCAAGAAATATATAGGTTAACGTATGAGCAAATGAAAGGATTGTTACGGGAACTGCTTGTATTTTAGAAAGTGTAACAATTAAAGATATTCAAGGAGTTTGGTAGCAGATGAAGCCGGAGACAGATTTTAAGGAGCTTTACATTTCATGCTGCAGAATTAGCCCATTATCCTGAAAGTGGAGTGTTCTGCAAAAATTGTACGCATGACAGTGACATGATCAAATTCATGGTTTATAAGGGGTGCTCTGGTTGCCAGCTCAAGGGAAAGGCACGCACATACAGTCTTAATTAGGCATTCTAATTGTCACCCAGAAGAAAAAGACACAAACTAAGATGTTTAAAGGGATTAGCGATTAATCAGATATATGAGGGAGTGGACAAGGTGACTTCGTATGTATCTTTGCTACCAAAACGCTGTGGTCTACAAGCGCCTGTCTCAGCCTCACTGGGAGCCCGTAAGGAACGTGCAGTCTCAGCCCCCATGCCAGACCCACTGCATTAGAAACTGATTTTTCCAGAAGCTAGCCAAATGGTTTGTATGAACATTCAAGCTAAAGAAGCATTAGTCTCTAGGTCAACAGTCAGTAAGATTTCTGTAAAGGACTAGAGGGTTAGTATTTTAAGCTATGAGTATATGTAGTTTCTATTGCTCCTACTCGGGTATTTTATAGTATAAAAGCAGCTATAGACACAAATGAATGAAGGTGTTCCAAAACATTTTTATCTATGGACACCAAAATGTACATTTTCTGTAATATTTACATCCCCAAAATCTTTTTGTTTTGACTTTTTACAGCCTTTTAAAAATGTAAAGCTATTCTAAGCTCCTTAGCTATACCCACACTGATGACAGACCTGATTGTGCTCCTGGGTCATGATGCCAATCAATCCTTTGTGAGTGAGTGAGTGAGTGAGTGAGTGGTGGGCCGTTTTCCCAGGCAGGGCGTACAGGAGAGGCACAAGTCACTGGTAGTATAGACGGAGGCCCGTGTGACGGGTGTTATACCACCCTCTAAGTAAATAGAAATATTGAATACTAAACTAGCTTCATTAGGACATTTTATCATTTTATTCTGAGAAATCTTACCTATTCTCTCTGTTTCTCTGCTAACTTCTGGTTTACCCATCGAGTGTCTTACGTCTGAGGATTGAGAAAAGCAGTCTAGCACATTTCATACACTAGGGCACTCGACCAGTATTTGACTGATGCCATTGAAAGACAATATTTAATCTTTTTTAATTAGAAATTTTACACAAAATCATAGGAAATGGCTATTCTTTACACTCTGAAGAATTATTGAAGAATTACTTTTACATTATATCAGATAGTAGCTATATTTCAGGTAAAAGCAGAATAGCTGTGATTTATTTTATTAGATTTTCAATGGAGAGGTTAGTCATGATGTGTTAATGCCTGGTCTTTTAAAGTTTTTTTCCCCTTCAACCTCACAGCTTTCTCAATCTCCGGTGAAAATAGCCAAGTGGTAATGATAGCCATTTCAGCGGCTGTAGCAATCATTCTCCTCACAGTCGTCACCTACATTTTGATTGGAAGGTGAGTTCGCAGCCAGTTTTATGACTTAGTTCAATTACTACTCTGCTTATTCCTCCCAGTTGCTGCTAAAATCTGAAGAGTGTGGTCACTAATGTATTTTAAGAAATCAGAACGCCTCCACCTGTATTCTAGATCTTTCTTTTTTCTCTCCCTTTTTCTTCTTTATTTTTGTTTTTGATTTTTTCCCCATTAAATTCCCGCCCCACTCTCCTATATACGCTCTTCTTTCTTTTGAACTCATTCCTAGTTTTTTTCTCCCCAATGATCCCTTCACTCTTCAAATATACCCAAGATTTCCCTGACGCTTTCTCATCCAAAACACCGATAACACTGCACAGCGCTAATCACCAACAATGGAGACTTTACCCTTCATTCATTCTAACAGCAGTTGTTAAAAAAAATACTATAAACACTTGCTGAGGCCATTATAAAAACTCAACTGAAGGGGTCTGCACAGTGGGGAAGCAACTCTACATATCTCCTCATTAGGCAACTTTTCAGGGTCTCCAGAGAAAGGCTTTCTATAGAGGATTTAGAAAATATGAAGTCATTAAACTTTCACTAAAGCATTTAATTGTTTGAGGAAAATGCTTAACTTTTTGGGCTTTGCACATTGTAAGCATAGATAACTGTTTTAAGAATATTTTCATTCGGTTTCCTCTTTCTTTAATGTACCTCTAGGTTTTGTGGCTACAACAAGTCAAAACATGGCACCGATGAAAAAAGACTTCATTTTGGGAACGGACATTGTAAGTTTACTAAACTGTTTTGGTGTTTCAGTTTTACCAATTCTGTTTCAGCAGTTGTTCATTTATAATTGGGTGACTTCCCCCTGACGAAGAATTCGAAAGTAGCTTTATGGAGAAAATAAGCAAATTAAATTTATTTTATACAGAAAAGAAAATTCATGACTGACTCTGCACTAAGTAATTTCTGTATGGCCACATGTAAGCATACTTAAGCTAAAGTGAAGGGTAACTTGTGGTTTATATTCAAATAATGCACATGATAGGGAGTCAGTGCTATCGTCAGCTCCGCGTAGCTCAGAATGCATAGCCTATTTCAGCTTCCTTATTACTAGTCTTTTCTAAAATTTAAATAGGAGCCTTTTCCTCTTCTAACTGCCAGGTAAATATAAACAATCTCTGTTTATATTTACCTGGCAGTTAAATGCCTTACTCCATTTTTGTCAGCCAACCAGGAGAGCGCCTTTAGAATAAACTGTTTAGTTTGAAGTTACGTGATATCCAATTGTAAGAAAGCCAGTCCTTTCCCCCCATATTTTAATACCAACCCAAGTTAGTCAACCCTCTTTTTGAAAATATATTTTCTAAAGGAAATAGTCTTTTAGGAAAGAAACTGTTTATGTCTGATAAAAAGACTCTTTTTTACTTTCTTTGGGTGAAATAAATCATCTCAGGTGCTTCGCTTTTTCAGACTATGGCTCAGTGTAATGTGGCCATTACTAATCAGTGGCCTTAAAGATAATAGCATGTTCTCATGGAAATTAGTATGGAGACAATACTCATGCTATGTGTCTCAAATACTCTCGATATAACTAGTGTGGTCTTGTAAACATTACTTACTCTGGCATTCATTTTTGCCTTCTGAAATTATTTTCAACTCAACATGATACTTCATTATCAGTCATTGGTTTTGCATCTAAACATTATACCTTTAGTTGTAACTCAAGCAAAAACTTGATTATTTGTTGCTAACATGCAGGAGGTATAGGGTAGCCTGAAATAAAATAAAGTACAAAAAAAGAAAAGAAAGAATCTTTTCCAAAATGTAAATTAATGTGATGTTGACACAGTACCGGAAATTACAGAGATCATTGTTTGTTTTTTCCAGCTCATTGCTGTCATTATGGAATAATTCATAAAAACCCGAAAGCACTACCTTCCTAATGCCAACATTTCGTTATTTGAAATTAGTTAGGTAACAAACTCAGAAGTCCTAAGAGTGTATGTGAACAAACTACAGGATACATGTGTAACTTTTTTTCATGGTCCCACAAAAACACTGAAAATTGCCATGCATAAATTAGAACAGTTACATTCTTTTGGATTAAGTTGCTTTTAATTTGAGTTGGACAATAAATGTAAATATTGTCTTTAGAGCAAAACCATACTGATCTGCCTCTTTATATGGGAATTATAAATCTCATGAACTTGAAGCATAGATAAATTCCTGTGTGCCAACTCTAAGCAGTTTCCTTTATCACTCTATATTTTAGCTGTTGGTTTTTATGGTTAACTTTGTTGAAACTTTAATTTTCTTCAAATGCACATTATCCTTATGACAGACAAACAAAAAAGAAATGCATTTATCCTAGCTGCAAGGGCAGAAAGTAACTTATATGCATGTCATAAACTTTCTGTGTCTTAATGCTACAGCTGGTTTATTTCAGACCATTTATTTGGTATTTCTTTAAAAAGCTCTAACTATGAACCATTCCCTCCAGCCTTGTTACAAATCCTATAATATAGCTTCAAAAGGAAAAAAATGTGTTTTACCTCCTAAGATCCTGTCTCATTGCCCTCTCTGGCTGGGTCTTTTTACTTTTTTACTATCGTTAGGGCAACTCATGCTGGTAAAATGGAAATGTAAATTATTGTGTTTGCACAGAACGAGCTGTAAAGTAGTGCAGCTTAACACGTGTACATGTGTTTATTATCTGGTTTTCTTGACACAGCCCAGTTACTCTGTATGCTGCCCTTAATTATTGGTGTGAGGGGATTATGTGCCTTGCATCCTGACTCACCTGATTCCTGGAATCTCTGGGGTCTGCAGTTAAAAAACCGCAACCAAAGCTCCACACTGAACAAGCCATTTTACTTGGGGATGCATGTAATGTTTATAATTTTATTGTTTCCCCAAATGTTATGTGAATAGAGAAGGAATTTATTGTAATGAATCAAACTAAATTTGATTGATATTATTTGTGAATGATTATTTAATTTTCAGATTATTTAGTAATACATATCTACCTAGAGCCAGCAAGTATTGAAGGGTAATGCTAAAACACAATTTCAAGGCTTTTTAAAGCCAGCGCTTACTTAAAATATTTGAGCCTGACCAGGCGGTGGTGTAGTGGATAGTGCGTCATCCTGGGATGCTGAGGACCCAGGTTCAAATTCCAGACGTTGCCAGCTTGAGCGCAGGCTCAGTAGCTTTAGCAGGGAGTCATTGGCTTGAGTGTGGGATCATAGTCATGACTCCATGGTTACTGGCTTGAGCCCAAGGTCACTGGCTTGAGCCCAAGGTCACTGGCTTGAGTAAGGGGTCACTGGCTCAGCTAGAGTCCCCTTTACCCCCCATCAAAGCACATATGAGAAAGCAATCTATAAACAACTAAGGTGTTGCAATGAAAACTTGATGCTTCTCATCTCTCTCCCTTTAGTCTGTCTGTCTGTATGTCTCTCTCATTAAAAAAAAAAGTTGAAATATCTGAGACATTGTTTATGATAACTTATTTTATAATCTTCTTTATAAATACAATGTCAGTAAATATCTCACAAGTTGAATTTTATACATTTAGTCAGGTAAGACATTTGTAAACGTTTACCAGAACAGAAGTTTGGTTTTACCTTATTTTTAAAAGTTTTTTTTTTAAGGAATGCTAGGTTTTCTTTCTTTTTTATTTAGAAATTAAATTAAATGAGGTGACATTAGGTCAATAAAAATACATAGGTTACAGATAAACATCACTATAGCATTTGAACTGTTGATTGCATTGTGTATCCATCACCTGAAGTCAGATCATTCTGTCACCCTATATTTGTCCCTCTTTACACTCTTCCTCTCACCATTCTCCCTCTGGTAACTACTTCTCTTTTGTTTATGTCCATAAGTGTCAGTTTTATATCCCTCCTATGAAATTATATAGTTTTTAGCTTCTTATGATTTACCTATTTCACTTAGTACAGTATTCTCAAACTCCCTCCATGTTGTTGTGAATAGCAATATATCATCATTTCTTATGGCTGAGTACTAATCCATTGTATGTATCAATATGTATCACATCTTCTTTACCCAATCTTCTATTGAGGGACACTTTGGTTGTTTCCTTGTTTTGGCCACTGTGAATAATGCTGCAATGAATATGGGGTGCATGTTTTTAAGTTTAGGGAGTAGATATCTAATAGAAGGATTGTTGGGTCATATGGTAGCTCTATTCTTGATATTTTGAGGAACCGCCATACTTTCTTCTAGAATGGCTGTACCAATTTGCATTCCCAATAGCAGTGAATGAGAGTTTCGTTTTCTCCACACCTGTTATAACCTGTGCTGTTGATAACAACCAATTTAATAGGTTTGAGGTAGTATCTCATTGTACTTTTGATTTGCATTTCTCTAATAGCTAGCGAAGATTAGCATCTTTTTGTATATCTATTTATTCTTTGTATGTCTTCATGAGAGAAGTGTCTATTCAGGTCCTCTCTCCCTATTTTTTATTAGATTTTTTGTTGTTGAGCTTTGTGAGTTCTTTATATATTTTATATATAAATACCTTATCAGAACTGTTATTTTAACTCCCATTGATTTGGCTTTTTGTTTTGTTTTCAGTTTGTTTGTTTATTTTTTGCTGTGCAGAAGGTTTTTAGTTTACTATAATCCCATACATTTATTTTTGCCTTTATTTCCCTTGCCTTTGGGGTCAAATTCATGAAAAATATATTCTATGGCCAAGGTCCATAAGTTAATATCCATTTTTTCTTCTATGTAACTTATTGATCTTATATTTAGGTCTTTGATTCATTTCTGAGTTAATTTTTGTGCATGGGCACAAATTGTAGTCAAGTTTTATTATTTTGCATGTGGCTTTCTAATTTTCCCAGCACCATTTATTGAAGAGATTTTTTTTCTCTATTATGTTTTTGGCTTTATCAAAAATTATTTGCTCATATACATGTGGTTTTATTTCTGGACTCTCAATTCTGTTCCATTGGTCTGTATGTCTGTTTTCTGCCAATACCATGCTGTTTTGATTATCATGGCTCTGTAGTATAATTTAAAGTCAGGTAGTGAGATACCTCTGCATTCATTCTGTTTTCTCAGGATTGCTTTGGCTTTTCTAGGTCTTTTACAGTGCTATACAAATCTGGTGATATATTTTGTTCTGTTTCTTTAAAAAATGACACTGGGATTTTAATGGGAATTGCATTAAATTTGTATATTGTTTTAGGTAAAATGATCATTTAACTATGTTGATTCTTCTGACCCATGAACATGGAATATTTTTCTATTTCATTGTGTCTTTTTAAATTTCTTTTAGTAATCATTGTATTTTTCAGTATATAGGTCCTTCACATCCTTTGTTAATTTTATTCTTAAGTATTTTTTTGTTAATATTGTAAATTCATTTTCTGAAGTTTCATTATTGGTGTATAGAAAAGCAGTATATTTTTGTATATTGCTAGTTTTCTTCTTAAGTTATCACATAGTCTTACCTTACTATTACTAAAGAAAAAGCAAACTTGTTGATTATATATTATAGCTTCCATTCAATGGGAGTCTTCATTAAAATGTAACCAAATTGAAATAAAAATTCATTATGTCTATAGTTAAATTTACTGTTTTTCTTACTTTAAAGCTTTTGTTTGTATGATAGTTGAAATTATATTTAGGTTTTCTTAATGTTTGCTTGTTTTAAGGGTAAAATATCTTAGTACTGATAAGACTAGGAGTACTTTTAGTATAGTATAGTTATAGTAGACCCCAATACTGAAGAGTATCCCTGCTATCTGTTTTTATAGAAAGCAATAATGTTTATAATAATGACAAAAGCATGCAGATTGATATGTGAGCTCAAAAGAAATGAAAATATCTGATTCCAGATTCTGTACCAGAAAACCTCAATGATAATAATTGTGAATAACTATTTATATATGAAAATATTAATGACGACATTAAGGGGCAATAGCTGCATAAGAGGCTCTCATGTTAGGCACTTACTTGGGTAGCAAATTTTCAAGAACTTTCTTTTCTATGATGTCTAGTTGATTATTTTTGCTGAGCTATTTAAAATAGAAAAACTTCAAAAGCTATTCCCCACACAGTTTGTCCAAAGCAAAGGCAAGATCTTGTTGTTTTCCCATTTCCGTGGTTACTGACTTCTTAAACTATCAGTATTCTCTAATTATCTACACTCCACCTCAAGACAGAGAGTACTAATCTGCATTTCCACCAACAGTTCAAGAGGGTTTCCTTATCTCCAAATCCTCACCGACACTCTGATAGGTGTTAAGCAATATCACATTGTGGTTTTAATTAATGTTTCCCTGATGATTAATGGTATTGAACATCTTTTCATATGTCAGTTGACATTCTGCATATGTGGAATCTAATGAACAAAACAAACATAGAAACAGATACATAGATTCAGAGAACAGACTGTCAGCTTTCAGAGGGGAAAGGGGTTGGGGGCTGGGTTAAAAAGGTGAAGGGATTAAGCAAAGAAAAAAATCTCATAGACACAGACAATGATATGGTGATTACCAGGAGGAAGGGCAGGGTGGTGAAGGTAGAAAAGGGTAAAGGGTAGATAAATGGTGATGAAAGGAGACTGAATTTGGGTGGTGAACACATAGTGTAATGTACAGATGATCTATTATAGAACTGTACACCTGCAATTTATAGAATTTTATTAATCAATGTCAACTCAAAAAATCCAGTTAGAAAACAATCAGACCTAATTACCTTCGATATTCTTTTTAAATGTCAGTGTCAACACCAGGTGGAAGTAAAAGCAGCATTAGCCTTTCTTTTCCTACATTCTTGATTTGCTCCCTCACCCTCACATTTCTATTCTGCTGTCTCAAAATCATCTGAAGAATAGTGAGAAAATAAGAGTTTTACCTCCTATCTCTCTTGGCTGTCATTTAAAAAACTATTTAAGGCCCTGGCCGGTTGGCTCAGCGGTAGAGCGTCGGCCTAGCGTGCGGAGGACCTGGGTTCGATTCCCGGCCAGGGCACACAGGAGAAGCGCCCATTTGCTTCTCCACCCCTCCGCCGCGCTTTCCTCTCTGTCTCTCTCTTCCCCTCCCGCAGCCAAGGCTCCATTGGAGCAAAAATGGCCCGGGCGCTGGGGATGGCTCTGTGGCCTCTGCCTCAGGCGCTAGAGTGGCTCTGGTCGCAACATGGCGACCCCCAGGATGGGCAGAGCATCGCCCCATGGTGGGCGTGCCGGGTGGATCCCGGTCGGGCGCATGCGGGAGTCTGTCTGACTGTCTCTCCCTGTTTCCAGCTTCAGAAAAATGCAAAAAAAAAAATAAAAAACTATTTATTTTTATGTCTATATTTCTTTACTCAAAACTTCTATGGAAACATTGCAGAAACATAAATTATTCTGTGGTATAATCGTGGTATTCACAATGTTGTACTGTAAGTTCACAAACTGATCATTTTGTAGCCAGATTCTGAAATCCTGAACTCACTGGCCTAATGTTCATCATGCTACAGCCTCTCAGAACAATTGCTGCCACCACAGTTTCTACAGCTCTTTATTACAAACTAAAACACTGACGCAGAGAAATCTTCGGTTATCACAAAATGTTCGGTTGCAATGTTCCCCCTCAAATTATTTCATTTCAAAGTGCCATTAGAAAAGGTAAAGTCTTATTTTTTGTTATTTTAGGATAAAATAATTATTCAATATTCTAGTGTGGTTAGTGAAAATAATAAGAGTTAAGCAACCATGTTCCCTGCTAAAATATCACCAATATTTTTTTAAACAAATGTTATCAAAATTCAAAGGAAAACCAATGATATTGTACATATACTATGGAAGTTAAATTATAATTTTCTTTAATGTTAGATTATGTTTGCATACTTTAATAGATCTTAGGCTCATTTTTAAACATTTAGTTCTCTTTCAAAGAAAGCTTGCTAATTGAACATTTCAAATTGTTTCTATTATGAGCTATTTTTTTCTAAATTATAAGACTCTCATCAATATTAAATCATATCCAAAATGATTCTTTGGTATTTGTCTTTGCTATTATGATTACAGAATATCATGAAAAACTCCCTTACTTAATGACAAGGCCAGGCAACTTCAAGCCTATTTAATTATTTAGAATAATTAAATAAATAAATTATAAAAGCAGTTTATATTCAATAAGCTATAATACAATTTATTTTTGGAATTTGACTCCTTAGCACCATTATTAAACCTATTGAGAATACTTGTCTTGCCTTTCACTATGTTAGAAAGCTACACAATAAAGAGTTTAGTTGCCTGACTTATGGTGGTGCAGTGGATAGAGCGTTGACCTGGAACACTGAAGTTGCCAGTTCAAAACCCTGGGCTTGCCTTGTCAAAGCACATATGGGAGTTGATGCTTCCTGTTCCTCCCTCCTTCTCTCTCTCTCTTTCTCTCTCTCCTCTCTAAAATGAATAAAGTCTTTAAAAATTTTTTTAAAAAGAGTTTAGTTATTGAATCTATATTACCAAATGCATGTAATACCTATATAATATCTACATAAACTCAGAATTAAAAGTATACCTATAATAGTCAATGTGATTATATTTTAATAAAAATAGAATAGTGACAGAGACATGCCATTTTATATACTTTATCTGTAATTGCAGCATTTATCCCATCTTAAGAAAGTATTTCACAAACTTTTGTTCGTTGTCAGATGTAGCATTGTAATAGATACTTGGTTACTGTTTGTAGAATCATAGAGGTGTGATAGGCTGATGACGTTTGCTCACTGAACCTACTAGTACAGATTATTAGGCCTACACAATTCTGAACCATATTCTTCTCCTTAAGACCCTCATCGCACCCTTGAATGACCATTTCCCTTCTAGTGTTTTTGCAGAGAAACCTCATTATGGTTTCTGTTTTTGTTTTATTATGGAGAACTTCTTTTGTTAAGTTGATCAACACTTAGCCCAACCTCTGTCTGCTGATTTCTGTAATATTTCAGAACAAACTAAAGGTTGGTAGTACACTTTATAGCAGTGGGAATTATTTTCAAGCAATAATGTTTTAAAATTTGTTTAACAAAAGTTTTACAAATCTAGTAACAATAATGTATGTGTGTGTTTTCTTTTACCCTTCCCTTAAACAGTAAAACTTCCAGGTCTCAGAACTTATGTTGACCCACACACGTATGAAGACCCTACCCAAGCAGTTCATGAGTTCGCTAAGGAATTGGACGCCACCAACATATCCATTGACAAAGTTGTTGGAGCAGGTAACCACCACTAATAATCCCACTGCCAACCTAGAATGTTAGTTACAAGTTCACAACTATGAATAAGAATCCTCACTGAGACTGCTCAGGTGCTCAGGCGTACCTACAGAGTGGGGCAAAAGTATGTTACAGTGGTTAGTACACAAAATAGAATTTATTCTTGTATTATTATTTATTAATTATTGTAGTATTTTCCATACCAATACCTGCAAATCCACTTTTGTCTCACCTTGTGTATTACTGTGAAAAAGTTCATTTACTGACTTAATGATCAAAGACAGACAACAAATAAATGGAGTAGTTAGTGAAATGGAATGATTTCAAAGGTGCTAGACCTATAGACTCACAGACCATGGCCAGCTTTTTATTTATTGGATTTTAGAGGCGGCAGCAGCAACAGCTCAGTTCTCCCATGGCCACGCTGATCATGTGTCACAAAGACCATTTTGCTAAATAGGGATAACATGATAAAAGTGTGTTTTACTTTAACTAAACCCATTAAGTGAAATTTTGGATTTGTAAAAAGAAGGTAATTTTAGAATCCTCTTTGTAATTTAAAAAATTGACAACACAAAATAAAATCGTATATGACACATTTTAAAAGCACACATTTCATGACTATTTGGAATGGGTAGTTTAATGTGAAGTGCTCCATTTTAATACTTGCCTGTAACTTTATATAGAATTAATTTATTTGTGTTGAAATTTGTTTTCATATGAACATCTCTTTGTCTTAATCATTAATTTGCTCTATCATAAATTCATAAATAAATACCCATGGAGTGATTATTAACAGCTGTTGCATATATTCAATAAAAATTACTGAAATTTATAAAATAATAATTTTTACACACTTAGACATAAACATGGACATCCACACTACATGCAGTGTACATTTGAGAAAGACTTCTACTCAAAAGTAAAAATAAACAATTCTGTATAAAAATAGTTTTACATCATCTCATTCTTCAATATTGCTTTAAAAACAAACACAAACTAGTTATGTTGATGTGAGAAATAAAGTGAATGACTGAAAAATAAGCTCATTGAATTATGTATAATATATCAGAACACATTTTCTATAAGTACTGTATCTATGACAGATGCTTCTTTATACAAATGTGCATACAATTTTCTCTGTTTTTTTTTTCTATATACCAAGCAGTATTTAGAACTCAAGCAGTGTTTACTAATTAAGCAGGACAATCTGAGTAATTCATATTATCTAAATAAAATAATAATTTACTAAATTTTCTAGAAAGAGATTTGACTTAGGTGGTGAACAAAATACAATACAAAGATGATGTATTTTAGAATTGTAAAAAAAAAATTCTAATGTTCTCAATGGTGTATCATGTGTAAGCAATATTAAAATATTCAGCTAGTGATTGATAAAAGCAAACTAAAGTTACTTCTTTTTTCACAATCTAAGACTTAAGAGTAAATAGATTCACCAAACATCTTTGTTAATCCAGTTAAAGTGTTATATATTGATTGCTCTCTTTCATTTGTACAGTTCTATTTCATGGACTGTTCCATGGTACAGAGGGTTTTGTTCCTTTATCTGTGTTGCCCATAAGAGTGCGGGTGTTTGTTCCCCATAATGGAAGTGGCAGTAACATATGCAGCACAAGGATCTGAGTATTCACCTAGAGAGGAGGAAAATCTCACTTCTGTTCAGAAGGCCAAGCAGACACACTGGAACATTGAAATTTGAAACCTTCCTCATACATATGATGTTGTTCAAAATCTTATACATACAGATGTTATTCACAAAGCCAGAAAAATATGACACAGTGGTGTAAAACAATGAGACCAAGTGATAATTTACTTAAACTAAATTACTTACTAATCCCTGATTAAAGATGAAGGAAGATCATCTTTTTTCTTTTTCTCTTTAGAAATATTTATAAAAAATTAAACATATGACCCATTTCAGGGTCTTGCAGCCAATATTCTCACATTAAGGACAATAAAACAGTACCTATTTTTTTTTCAAAGAAGTATATCTTCAAGGTTGGTTATGCTCTTCCTGGAAGACTTCAGTATAATGTACACACTCAATCCTAGTCTGTATTGGTTAACCTTTAAAGGGTTTGTATCTGTCAAGATAAATTATGAAATCAAGATTTTGAAACTTTTTTTGTAAATTTTTTAAATCTACAAAAAGAGATGAAATTGTGCAAGAGTATAACAGACCAGCATGTACGTATTTCCACAACTACAATAACAATCCACCCATGGCCACCTTTCTTACATCTTATACATTTACCCACTTCTTATAACCTTTCCAATTTTTCAAAATAATGTTCTACAGAAAAAAAATTAATATTTACGCTACATTGATTAGCAACTACTATCTATTGTTAAAAGGCTGAATAACTTGATCAATGACAGAACTTTCATAGTCAACTAAATTTACGGAAAAACTCTACAGGTGGACTAATTCTGTATATTTTAGTCAGATATTTAATATAAAGAAATGGGTGTAACAGAAATTCTTAATTTCATTCACTAATCTAAAACTTATTTCAAAGATTAAATACTAAAATTTTCTGAAGGTAGAAAATATTTATTTAACTCCTAGTCTATGCTAGGTATTCACATATATTTAATTTTATTAGGCTTGTAGATAAGTATTTTTATCTTCATTTCACCAGATGAGAAAACAAAAGCTGAAAATTTGAAAGACAAATGGTCAAATACCTATTGATTAGAAAACCAAAATTGGAATCTTGTACTTTCCAACTTTAAACTTCATGCTATACATTGATTATCACAATCGTTTCTTTTTCTAAGATTTTTGTGATAGTTAATTTGATAATTTTTATATAGTGCTTAGCTGACACACCAACTTGTTCCTTATATGTTTTTGTTATGCTTCATTTTTAAAAACAGTAGAATAAGAATTGGCTTTGAGGCTAGTGCAGAAGATAATTCTACCTAAACACAGGTACATATACTTCTATTTTAAATAAAATTAGTGTAAAAATTTTTACTTTGGGAAATTTTTCATTGTGTATCTTAAATCAGACTAGAGTTTTCTAATTTGCATAATCCCAATTTTATTTCTAAAGAGGAACACTGCCTCACTTATTGAATTAAAAATCAAGCAGTATCTTACTAAGTCATCTTTCTATAGCTGTGCTTATACACAGAAATAACAGAATCTAGAAATTATTTCTTATAGGTGCAAAACTAATTGAATAAGAACATGTAAAACTTGGCTAAATGAAAGGATCTGGCATTGCATTTGCCCAGTCTTTGCTAATTTATAACAATTTTTAAAAATTATTATAAAGAGAATTAAATTGATATTTAGCATTTTTCTGTCTAGTTGGTGACCATTTCTAGTATTTGTCTGATGAAATAATTACCTTTCTAAGTTTTGTAATTTTTAAAAATTAACATTACTGAAACACCATTTTCGAACTTTTGAAGGTAGATATATTTGTACATGTGTCCAGATATCTCAATGAGAACAGAGGAAATTGATTGGCCCACTTGAAATTCAGACTCTTTCCCTTGATCTCCTTAGTGACATACTGTTACAAAATGATCTCCTTTACAAATATTCATCCAAAATAATTGATAATTTATTCTTCTTAAGGTGGTTTTGAACTTAGAGAGGAAACACTTCGATAACATTTACTATGTGTTGGGTGTTCTGAGTTCTCCTCTAAGTACTTAACATACATTAATTCTTTTACACAGAAACCTTATTTGAGACATAACTGGTAGTCTTATATGATAGATAAAGAGACAAAGGCACAAGAGGTTAAGACATTCGCTCTAAATCTCACAGGTAGTATGGGACAGAGACAGAATTAAACCCTAGACATTTTGGTTTCAGAATCTATACTCTGTCCAACAGCTCTCTACTGTCTGTCCTGTACACTGACAGGTGACTTGACACTGTCAAATAAGTGATGATGACATTCAAATTTAAGATGCAATGTATTATGTAATATTAACTCATGATAATGTCAGAAATTTCAGAAAATAAAAATGTATTATGGATGCCTCCTTATGGTTTACCCCAAATTAAAGTTTATACAAAGTAAACCAGAGCTCTGGCAATGTTCAGATAGTTCTGTGTAAAGAAAAAAAAAATCTTACTATTGCTTACAAATTCTAATAATGATTTACTTTGCATCACAATTTCTCCTCCTAAAACTCACGCAACTGTAATGACTTATTCTTCCATGGATTTACAAAGATCAATAAATGGTTTTCAGTTCTGTTCCTAATTCTTTCTATAATCCTATGGAGCACACAAGCCTCAGATACTGCTATCGTCTCTACACCTCCTCAAAGGGGAGACATTAGATCTGCCCTGTTTACCATTAGGTTAGTGTCTGTCATACCGGTGCCAATTGATGAGTACTTATTAAATAATGTATAAATAACTGCTTTTGGACCTTAAGTAGCTTTAACAAGTTTCAGCAGCAAACATCACTGTTTTGAAAATAGGGGCAAGACTGAATTTGTAAGAATGGGTCAAGCCTGGTGGAATTTAGAGCTTCCTGGAGAGAAGCAAGTCATTTTTAGTGATAGAGTTAGTAAATCAATAAGCCAACTTGTTGTTTTTGTGAGACAAAGCACTTACTTGGACAAACAAATAGAGAAGAAATATCTCACTTCTTGACATTTTCTCTCTCAATACGGTATGGACCCTGTACAAAAACTCCTAGTGAGAAGTTTGGATACAGAATGTTACTCCATTCCATAAACATTCTAAAAATTGAGCATGCACTTAATCTTTTTAAAGAAAATCCTCTCAATTGCTATTTCAATTTTATTTTTACAGAGATAGAGAGAGAGAGAGTCAGAGAGAGGGATAGTTAGGGACAGACAAACAGGAACGGAGAGAGATGAGAAGCATCATTCTTTAGTTTTTCATTGCAACACCTTAGTTGTTCATTGATTGCTTTCTCATATGTGCCTTGACCACGGGCTTTCAGCAGACCGAGTAACCCCTTGCTTGAGTCAGGACCTTGGGTTCAAGCTGGTGAGTTTAGCTCAACCCAGATGAGCCTGTGCTCAAGCTGGTGACCTCGGGGTCTCGTACCTGGGTCCTCCGCATCCCAGTCCGACACTCTATCCACTGTGCCACCAGCTGGTCAGGGTCAAAATTTTTTTAAATGTTGTTCAAAACTGAGATAAAATGCTCACATTATTAAGATTTCTTCTGTGAATACAGAATATTATATGTTTGCACTACTTTGTGGCATTACTGTGGCAGCAGTGGGGACAGAGAAATAATGTAAAGGGTTTCTTCTCTCAGGAAGGTAACTACTGATCCAGCAAAACCTCTCATAACAATGTACATGAAGATAGTACTAAAACTAGTTCTAGGTAATTTTTTTTTTACCAATTACATTACACTATTTAAAAGTCAGTAACATTATATTCAATGAATTTTGGATTAATTGTTTATTTAAGACAAGTTTTTATTTATTTATTGAAGATATCGAATATAAGAAATATTCCTACATTGATTTAGTAGATAAAAATGTAATATTTTTATTTGATACTGTTAAATTATGTTTCTCCATTCAGAATCCCAAATAACTTTGCAACTAGTTTGTCAATGTGCAGTAGGCTAATACACCAATAAAATGAATTGATAGCAGATGGTTTTATTCTTATTTTCAGGGGGTCTAATTATATAGTTAAATTGGCCCTCTTACTAAAAGCAGAATAGTTAGAAACATCTGAAATTTAATCTATAGTATTTGTGCTAGTCTATTGATTACCCTGAAGAAATGGTAGCTATGCAAACAAGGAGTGACAGGTCTGATAGTTATAGTTTTCAATTGTCCTCTTATTGTTTCATATTGCATTATTTACAGTATGCTACTTAAAATGTATGAGGCTTACCCTAATAAATTTAATAAATAATTTTTTAAAAGAGGAGAAAGTAAATTAAAATAGCCTTGGCTAGTGTCTCAGTGGATAGAGTGTCAGCCTAGTGTATAGATGTCCCAGGTTTGATTCCCAGTCAGGGAAAACAGGAGAAATGACCATCTGAGTCTCCCTCCTTCCTCTCTCCATTTCTCCCTCTTCCTCTTCTGAAGCCAATTGCTAGATTGGTTACAGGGTGTCCCCAGGCACTGAGGATATCTCCCTTTGGAGCACATCAGCCTCAGTTGCTAAAAATAGCTTGGTTCTTGAACATCAGCCCTAGATGGGGTTGCTGGATGGATTACGGTCAGGGACCATGCGTAAGTCGGCCTCACTATCTCTCCTCTTCTCACTTAAAAAAAAATAAAGGTGATAAAATAAAATTTAATTTAAATAAAACATATGAAGCTTATCAGAAGGTCCATTTACTACTAAAGTGTGGGTGCCCCACGAATTCTTAGGGAGTCTACAATTATTAGCTACCAGAAGAATTTGGAGGCCTGCAGTGTACGTCTTTCCATCCAAAAGTATAAATATTTGGAATAAAAAGAATAAGGAAAAACAATTGTTTTCTACTGAAATTTTATTATATAATTTTTGTTGTGTTTTGTTCTTCTGTGTTCATTCTAACAGGTGAATTTGGAGAAGTGTGCAGTGGTCGCTTAAAGCTTCCATCGAAAAAAGAGATTTCAGTGGCCATCAAGACCTTGAAAGTGGGCTATACCGAAAAGCAAAGGAGAGACTTCCTGGGAGAAGCAAGCATTATGGGACAGTTTGACCATCCTAATATCATTAGACTGGAGGGAGTTGTTACTAAAAGTAAGTAAAGTCTTGAGATCGACTTTTGTGTGTGTTGAGCAGAGGTCGTTTAAATCCAAACTCAATAATTTAAGAGATCTGATTTTTTTAAAGGTATCTGTCAGTCAAAAAAAGGCAAATTTAAGATTAACGTACCTTTCTTTGACAAGAGAGCAAAGATATTTCACTAGTATTACATGGACAATGATCTTAAAGAGCTTTAACAATTGTAGGAGCTAAACATTGGACCATTTTAAAGCATGCTGATTAAAAAGAAAGGTAAGAAGTAAATTTTGGAGAACTTTCTGTTATGTAGAGTAGCAAGGAAAAACAGTGATTCAATTTGGACAGAAATTGTCAGGAACTCCCAGCGAGCTGCCTTTTTTTTTTTTTTTTTTTTTTTATTGTTCACCAGTTTCATTTACGTTTCCAAATCTTCCCCATCCCCCCAGCTTTAGGAAAATTATGGGAGTTGTGGAATACATCTGAGTTGTAAAGATTGGGATCACATTAGACCCAAGGCCTTTTCCCAGTTCTCTGTGGATTTTAAATAATTGTGATCTACAGTCCCAGATGGAGTCTTGCCTTGTCTGGGGAACCTCTGGCTCCCTGCCTGTGATAGAGATCTGACTGATTTCCTTGATGGTTTCTCCAGCCAGACTCACAGGGAATCCCAGGAGGCAACTATGTGATTTTTGGCTCCAATCCCAATGAAATCTTTTAAGAATGTTCCGGGAATTTTTTTTCCCCCTTAAGATTTTAGAGCACAAAATAAAGAATAAGCTAAATTGGCAGCAAAGACTTTAGAAGGAAAGATAACATTTGGTAGGGCATTTGGCATCCTTTAAGGACCAATTCATTGATACCACATTTACGTATTCTGTAGATGCTCATAAACATTACACATTATATTTTTCACAGTGATATTTTTCTATAACACTGCACAGAGCACTTTTCTAATGTCACTGATACCTATTCTCATAAAAATGCAATTCTTTCCTCAGAAAACCATGATATAATCAAAGTATAATTTGATATCCTTTAGATTTTTCTTATATATACATATATATATATGTATTAAGAATTTTAACAATGTAAGAAGAATTTAACCATAAAGTGTAAGCACAATTTAAATTATATAAAAATCATTTTTTCTCGCTGTACTACTAAAAATTAGGCCATACTATTAGTAAAGCTGAAATAGTTTCTGACAAAAGAAATCTTTAAATTTTTTAAAATTAATAATCAAAATATTGTTAGTAGTAAGGATTGGGAAACTGTATGAATCCTTTGTTTCTTCAGGGTAAATGCAAACTACTTAATATCCATGAAATAGAATGGTATATTAGTGTTGTTTTGATAGTGGATTAGTCATTTATTCTCCTCCATAGCATCCTTACCAAGTAGTAGACCTTCATATCTCTAACCCGATTGGGAGAGGAAACACATTTAAACTAATGTAACTGTTCATATTTTTAACTCTCAACTTTTATAAGTTTTTCTTTCTGAGTTGACTGTCATGTGTCCAACATTGTTCTATGGAGAATATTTTATTCTTACCAATACCATGTGAATTAAATATAATGTCATTTTACATATGAACAAATGATAACTAAAGAACAAGTAGGTTATCTAACTAGGAAATGTCAGCTATAACATTGGGAATTTTGTTGCTTTCATCACTATCCCAAATTCTGAACAAAATTGGGTTTCTACTTTTTATTATAGTTTTTGGTATATTATTTTGTATTTTAAATTGTTTAAATTCCCTAAAATTTTGGTCTTAGCAAAGCATCCTTAAAACTTTCTGTGGATAATTAATAACCTTTAACACCTCAAACAAAATGTAAACTCTAATAAAAGGCAAGATCCATGTCATTTGATAATCAGTGTCTAAAATGGAACTTGACTCACAATAGGTACTTGATTTAACAATTTTAAGGAATAAAAGATTAATTTATTGATTCATTGGTTGAATGAATAAAAGAAAGAATAAATAAGAGAACACTGTATTTAACCCTGGCTAGATAGCTCAGTTGGGTAGAGCGTCTTCCTGATGCACCAGCGTTGCCGGTTTGATGCCCTTTCAGGGCACGTACAAGAATCAAGCAAAGAATGCGTAAATAAGTAAAACAACAAGCTGATGTTTATCTCTCTGTCTCAAATCAATAAAAATAAATAAAAACTAAAGAACATTTCTTCTACAAATAGGTCTTCCTTCAGTGTTGGTTCATTTAATTGAATGCATGTTCCTTCTTTCCTCCCTCCCTTCCTCCTTCTCTCCTTCCCTCTCTCCATCCCTCCCTCCCTACTTCCTTTCCTTCTTCCCTTCCTCTTTCTCTCTCTCTCTCTTTCTTTCTTTTTCTTTCTTTCTATTTCTTTCTTTCTTTCATTTCTTCTATTTTATTTATTAAGTTAAATTATTGGGGTAACACTGGTTAACATAATCATACAGGTTTCAGGTGCCCAGTTCTACAATACATCTCCATAGACCATATTGTGTGTTCACTCCCCCAAGTCCAGTCTCCATTCACCATCATTTTCCCTCCATGTCCTCTTCTACCTCTTTCTACATTCCTCGCCCCCCTCAAAATTACTTTTTGTGTAACTGCTTGCAGCACTCAGAGCAATAGAAAAAATGGTTACATTTTAACATGGGAAAAATTATCACCTAATTTATCCAACACTAACAATTGAGAAAGCATAATATGTATGTAAATATCAGAGTAAATATTAGATTTAACGTTAAGCCTACTGATAGGCTCTCATATATTACCAAGTCTGAGTTGATTTTTTTTTTTTGCTTCCAGTGTTAAGAATTTTTGTAAACAAGTTGTTATGTTTTGCTAGCTGTTTCCAATAAATTCATTTACTGAATTCTAAGAAACATGACACCACAATAATTGTGCAGGTTTTCTTTAGATATAGAAGTGAAATATTCAAGTATGAATTATAATCACCTGACAATGGTATCCATAAAATAATCCCCAAAAACCAAAATACAGGGGGAAAACACATTAAGAAAAAAAATGACCTTTAAATATTGTTGGTAGTATGCATTTAATGTCTTATTCAAGTCTGATTGTGTAAAGTTCAAATATGGATTACTACTGCCTTATTTTTAGGGTAAAATTTCTACATTTGATATATCTCCCTAGTCAAATAGGCATGTAAGAAGCTGCCAAATGTGGCTGTATAAATCACAGTCATTCCATACGGTGCAGACAGAAGAGAACAGCAGACATAGTTAGATTATGATCTCTCTTGCTGGCCTATTTAAAAGTTCTAAGTCTGGCGCTTTGTAACATAGGAGAGAAAATCAAAATGCCTTATCATAAAGGAAATACATTGCATTCGACATGTAAATAAGACAATTTTGTCACCAGAAGTCATTCAATACATTTCTATTAGTTTCTTTGTTTCCTGAGACTATATAATGACTAAACCAATATACCTTCAAATTCCTAACAACAACAACAACAACAAAAACATAAAAATTAAAGAACATTGTCTCTACCAATAGGATTTTTTTTTTCGTATTTAGTTTCTTGCATAAATGACAAAGAACAAATATTTATTGGTTTATTTTGATTCTACAAAACACAGTAGGCATTCATTGGGTAAATATGTATCTTCATTAGAAACTGTATTCATACTTTTTCTCCCTCCTGCCATAAAAATACAGTAACTTACTTTAAGAAAAGCTATGAACAAGTGTTGTGGTTTCTTCCCACTCACTTATTTTGTACTGCAGGGAGCGTCATTTGTGAATCAGTAAGACAATAGGCTGAAGACTGAATTTCAAATGATCTTCCATTTAAAAGAGCTAATAAGCTATGGAACCTACACACACACACACACACACACACACACACACACTCACACACACACAACTAGAATGATACAGAGTTTTTAATTTAATGAACAAAATTGTATTTCAAGAAAAAATACAATTGGTATCTGGATGAAGAATCAGAGGTCAAAGTTCAAGTTCTGACTGAACCATACTTGTTATGAGACCTCTGGCAAATTAGACCACTCACAGAGACTCACTTTCTTCACTTATAACAAGGATTTAGTAGTTCTATATTACTACTTCCAGGTACTTTAACAATCAAATAATATTACACAGAAATACATTGTTAAGTGGAACAGAGCTATGAAATCTAAATTACCACTGCTGGTGAGTTTGAGATTTTACCAGTTAATCTTGAGAGTACAGAAGTAGATACTTGAAAACAATTATTTTTTACTCAAAGATAATTCATTTTGTTATTGTTATTAATTATGTGTTTTGAAGTACTAGGTCTATTATAATGTATCATTTTCAACTCATTTAAAGAAAGCACTTTATTCAATCATTATATTTTCATTTATTTAAATACAGCCATAAACAATTTTAATGGTACATTTTGAACCTGATGGTCTTAAATAGAGAAGGTGAGAGAGTCTCTGATCTCAAAGGAGCAGAAAGCTGGGGGTACAAACTCTGCTCAGAGCTTGGCACTAACATGTGTTATCAATTTTAGTTGAAGTTCAAAAAGATGAAACTTTTTTAAAGCAAATGTTTGATATTTCTGCCATCACACCATTAGTCAAATGATGTTCAGACTCCAAGAAGACCTCCATTGTCCACTTTTCACTTAATAAAATAGAAGGAATTGTATTAGATAAGATTGATGTGCTCTCTGTTATTTGGAGAAGGGACTGAAAATTTTAAAAGTCAATAATGCAACTTAACTGTCAACTTGCATTATTAAGGAATGCCATGAGCAGAACACTAAAATGACTTCTCATAATTGAAACATTTCTGTATTGTTGTGAGCATCCACTTTACACAAAAAAGACAGAGTTGCTGATGCGTTTCTATCTCTTCCACGTATGATAAGGAAGCATTGCTGGAATAAGATGCCGTTCTTTAGTGGCAATGCCAAATTCTTTCTTTTTTCTGTTTGCTTCTCTTTAAAAGTTTTCTTCTGCACTTGTCTCAAAGGTAGTACACTCCATGTTATACTCTTAATATACATTCTATAGCCATTTATTTTATTAATAATTTACAGATAGTTTGTCAGAATAACCAATAAATCAGTTGATTCTACCTACATTGCTTACATCAGCAAAAGTAAAAAAAAAATCTACTCAATATATGAGATAAAATAAGACATGAAATGCTATTTTTACGTGCTTAAATAACATTCATTTTTTAACACCGTCCATTTACGTTTCTTTGTTGAATTGGCCCATTTGAACTGCAAACAAATATGTTGTTTATGTTCCTCAATCATTTAAATAAAATGCGTTTTTGATAGTTTTGAAAGATCAAATTTAGCTTACAGAATATTTCAAAGCATGCGTATGCCTAAATACTGCCTTTAAAAATTGGTGGTTTAAAAATACCATAACTACCTTAAAGAAAGAAGAAATATAATTACATATTTATATAACTGTCTGAATAGTTCTGATCTTACACAAACTCTTGCAGAATGACAAAAAACAGCCCTAACTCCTGAGACTAATGATACTTTGATACCAATCCACACAAGAATCTTAGCAGAAAGAAAAGTAACAGATCAGTGTAATAGAAGTTCAATAACACTATAATAAATATAAAGCCATAGATAACAATGGAAAAAGGAAATATCATGCCCAAGTTTAGTTTATTCCATGAATGCAAAGTTGTTTCTATATTTAACCTTTAAGAAAGTCACAACAGTAAGAGATAAAAAAACTCAATCTCAATATATGCAGAAAATAAACAATTTAAAGTACTTTAAGTACATCATACATAAAATATAAGTATGCATGATAAATGTATGTAAATACCCCAAAACAAAATTAAAAAAACCTACAAACATCATATTCAGCAATGAAACATCAAAATAATTTCTTTATAAGTAGAAACAAGAAACCCACTACAGTCACTTCAATTCATTATTATTCCTAAAGTATTAATTTTTACTATTAGACAGGAATAAATAAATAAATAAAATAAAAGGTAGAAAGCTTAAAAAGAAAAATAAAACTAAGCTATCTTTGCAAAATCAAACAGTACATTCAGATTACAATATTAATTAATTGTCATTGCGCTTACTCAACAAATCAGCTTTGACTAGAATAACAGAGAGTAGAAATATTGTTCTTGTCTTTAAAGGTATTAAATTTTATTTCAAATTAACATAATTAAATTAAGGAAATTTAAAGACAGCTGAGTATAATACATTGATATGTTAATATTTTTTTAATAAATTTTTATTAATGGTAATGGGATGACATTAATAAATCAGGGTACATATATTCAAAGAAAACATGTCTAGGTTATTTTGTCATTAAATTATGTTGCATACCCCTCGCCCAAAGTCAGATTGTCCTCCGCCACCCTCTATCTAGTTCTCTGTGCCCCTCCCCCTCCCCCTAACTCTCTCCCTCCCTCCCTCCCATGTCCTCCCTCCCCCCACCCCTGGTAACCACCACACTCTTGTCCATGTCTCTTAGTCTCATTTTTATGTTCCACCAATGTATGGAATCATGTAGTTCTTGTTTTTTTCTGATTTGCTTATTTCACTCCTTATAATGTTATCAAGATCCCACCATTTTGCTGTAAATGATCTGATGTCATCATTTCTTATGGCTGAGTAGTATTCCATAGTGTATATGTGCCACATCTTCTTTATCCAGTCTTCTATTGAAGGGCTTTTTGGTTGTTTCCATATCTTGATATTGATAGAGTATGGTAGGTTAAAAAAGACATGGAAAAGCTTATTTAGGCTAATTATAAAGCCAGCCTGAAATGACCAAAATGTTATGATCAATTGTAAATAGGCTTTGCTAGGTGCTCAATATAGAACTAAAGACAAACTGGACTTGGCCCCTGTGCTCATTCACTGGAGACCAGGAGATAGAATAGGATCATTCTTAACATGAATAATGTCTTGATTAAAATGGAATTTTGAAAAGATTGTCCTGTATTTTATATTATTTAATGGAAAACGCACAGAAAGATAGTCCAAATCAGTAGGTTGCAATATTTTCATCAGTAAGTTAAGTAACACATGAAAATTTATAAGCAGAACCTTTTTTTTTCCTAATCAAAGTTGATGCTAGACTTACTTTCTGTGACTAGTGAAGAAGCATATTTTGTCATTTTCTTCAGTTTTCTTTCTCCTGCTTAGTATACTTTTTTTGCTTACACTCTGATTCTGATTATATGATACTGATAATGAATATGGACTAAGGTAAAATATTCTGATTTTATAAATCACATTGACATAATAGAGAGTATTTAAGACTTTTGAAATTAAGACATGAATATGTAAGACACAATTATTGTTAATAGGAGTTAAGAGCATTTCTTTTGCAAATGAATTAAATTTCAAAATTCATAATATTTCAGTTGATTATTTTTGTTTGCATAAAAATATTTTAAAATAAGATTTATTTGATAATTATAGTAAAAATTTCTATATATTGCTATATACTACATCAATCCTACTCTTTTATATATATATAGAAAAGGTGATTAGAAAGGCTGTGGTGAATTAGTGATCCAATGATTAGTGATATCTCTGAGCCACTAAGGATAGTTGGGGAAATGAACTGATTGTAACAGACTCATATGCTTCTCTTAAGCCTTTAAGTATGAAAAAAATCATGACTTTATTTATATTCATAAATAATTTTAAGAACAAAAACAAAATTCTACTGCAAATTTTGTTTTTCTCATTTTGATAAAATTTTATTTCAGCTAGTCATGCAGTAATAATGTCATTGAGCTCAGGATGTCTATTCAGACATAGTTCAGAATCTCTAAAGGCAGTAAAATAAGCTCTTAATGATGATGTCATTTCTAAATAAAAATACACATAAAAGAGTATGTAAACTTGAGTGGAAATACCTGCATCTTATGAGGACGAGCTGGTATTTCATGATTTCCAAGTGCATTTTATACATGGTAGAACTAGTTCTCACAATTATTGCATCTCTTTTCCTTTAACCTCATTCATCATAATCAAAATCATGAAAAAAAACTAAGTAAAGATACAGCTTCCCAAGGTAGAACATTTGTGATTCTGTTTACTCTTTGTCTGTACACTTGAGTTTGCTGAATCTTTGAACTTAATGTAAACCACATTTTTAAACTTGCCCATTTTAACTGACATGTTTATAAATACCTAAATTATAGAGCTAAATGCAGCCTGATCTTATTTCTGAATGGTCATAAGGCTTTGGCTTAATTGACTGGTTTGATTTTTCAGCTACTTTTATTTCCCTTGCCAAACATTCTACTAGACATGTTAACAAGAAACAAAATGGTCTTAAGTCTGGGATCCAGAAGGAAGACAGATAAGCAAAGGTCTGGGTAGTACTGTATACAAACACAATAACTGGCCACTGTAACTGAGAGTTGGCTGTATGAGGAAAAATATCTGTGGCTACATTTAAGGTATGCACTGAATTTTGTTACATATCTTTCTTTCTAGAATTGTGTTAAGAAAGGAACATAGAAGTTAATAGTGATTTGTGGAGAACATGCATATGCAAAATTTCATTCATTTATTCATCCATTCTCTGGAATCAGTCTTTAGATATTTAATTTTTCAGTTCAAGAGAGATAGAAGTTTCCAAAGAATTGTTGATTCTTCCTTTTTTACTTTAATAATTTCAAATCATAGCTCAATTAGAATTTTGAAAAAGCAAGTTCTGATGGTTTAAGGTTTTAGCTAAAAGTAACTTTTCAGACATTATCAGATTAACATCCTATGATGCTATATATGTATATACTGTTACCCAAAATATATAACTAAATTACTCTGTTAGTGGAAAATAGATTAACATATCAATTGATGGTTACATATATGGAAGTTATCTGAGAAATGTTATAAAATTTAAATAATTTTTATCATGTTTTAATAAATAAGATTCACAGCTTGGGAAGCATTTAAATACTTAATGTAAGAATTATAACCTTCTGGTACTAATCCATAATTCACAAACAGTATGAATTAAGAGTAGTAAGAGTTTTTACCTAAGAAAGGAAAAAAATCAAAGATAACTATTTTCTATTATCAGAATGGCAAACAGTCTTATAAAGGAGTTTATGAGAAAAAAATGATGTGTGCTCTTCAGTTAGGTGTGGATGGATGTTTGTGAAAAATATATTATTTGCTCCAGGTCCTCCATTGGCATTCAGTCAAGTCTTAACTCAGGTCTTCTAGATGTGAAAGAGGAGTGATTGTCCATCTTTTTGTAACATGATAATTTTATAATTAAAACAATATTATAGTAACAATAAATGAAGAGAATTACAGTGTGGTAGTATCTGTAGGCTTTGAAATTAGAGACAACTGTGTTGGTGATCTGCTGTGTACTAGCTAAGTGTGTGACCTCAACAAGTTTCCTAAATCACCAAAGTTTTCAGTTCAAAAAACAGTAATTGGAATAATAGATATTATTAAAACATAAGGGTGATATGAAGATAAAGTAATGAAATACATATCAAACACTAATTTAATACTACATAATTCTAAATATGAAAAAATTACTCATTTTCTATGTATCAAGGATTCAAAGGACATTTTTTACATATCCTTTCCTATTTGAAATGTTGGTTTTATATTACTTATCTTCATAGTTGTTGTCATAATGTATGTAGAGTTATACATTTTCAGCTTTGTTCATGTAATATTATCACATAACAATTGTTTAAAGTTCTACAGTCTTCAGACATTTTCATTTAGACTATATATATATTCTACTTGTAGATCTATATCTCTGTATACTTAACACCTTTCTGTCTAATGTTCTTCTTATACATTCAATGTTTTTCTCAGTATAAATTTTCAAAATAACATTCAAGTTTCAATTGTTGGCTTTATAACTTAATAACTGTGTAATGTTGCGTAAGTAAATTATGATTTTTATATCTTAATTTTCTTATGTGTAAAGTAGAAATTATGTCAGTCTATATAATTAAACCACAATCTTTTATGTAATAAGTGCTATCTAAATACATCTAAATGTTTGGTAAAGAGTTTAATAATTTTTAAGGCCACAAATTTTCAAAATGGTTATTATAAGTTATTGCCAACAGCAATTTTATTTTTTTAAACATAGAAAGAATTTTTATAATTTAACTTGTTAATTGAATAGAGATAAAAAACATTATAATTAGTAGTCTTAATTGTATTGTACAATTCACATATTGAACCCATGACATTATAATTAGTAGCCTTAATTGTATTGTACAAATCACATATTGAACCCATGAAAGTAGGGACTTTGATTTACTTGTTTCTGACTAACCAGCATAAGAGAATACGTATCACATAGCTCTGTAAATACCTGTAGAAAATATAAATGATTGTAGAATTCTTGGTTGTATCATGAGTTTAAAGGCAGAAATACTTGATTTTATAGATCAGCTAAGATGCAATTAAAGTGAAGAAAAGGCCTTAATTTGTGTTCATGGAAATTCATGCCAAATAAACCAATTAGATCTCATATATTATGGGTTCTTATTTTCATTAAAAATCTTCAATTTTTTTCTAAAAATATATTTTCTATTGAAATTTAATTTTTCATTGCAACTTTGTAAAATTGGGAAAATGGGTAAAACTTTTACATTTTTTTAATTCATCAGGTATTTTAATGTGTATTTTATATGTTCATTACATATTTGTTGAACTCTACTGATGATTATATATTTGATTTACCATATATCTAGGTAAACCAGTTATGATTGTCACAGAATACATGGAGAATGGTTCCTTGGACAGTTTCTTACGTGTAAGTAGAAGATTTTTATATACATTTATATATCTCTTAACTTTTTCTATTTATGTACATGCATACATAAATATGGAATGAATTATTGAAAATGTTGAACACAGCCTCTGATATATTGCAGAAGACAATTAGATAATCAAATTTCAAAATAAAATTGAAATTTGCTGAGACTAAATATATAACAAGAGGAAGATTGTACATTTTAATTACTATCTTAAAACTTTCAAATGTTAATTATTTATATTTTTTAAATAAATCTGTTCAATCCTCTTCAGCCTTTCCATACTATCAAGATTTACATCATATAAAATAAAAATAATCTTAAAGTGAGATATACATGACATTGATGTAAAATATATTCATTTTCTTTAAAATAATCTCAGACTGCTCTAAGATGGGACATCTATCTCTCACATAGTGCTGTCCACTAAAAAATAAAAATAAATAAGCATGTGTCAAAATATTTTCAATTCAGAAACATCATTTTAGAACAAACATTATATTCAAAAGCATAAAAAATTTTACATTGCCAACCACCAGTCCCTACAAGGAACACAAAAATATTATACATAGAACCTGTCCCTCAAGGTGCTTTCAGTACTATATAAATAGAGATGATAGATAGATAGATGATAGATAGATAGATAGATAGATAGATAGATAGATGATAGATAGATAAATAGATAGATAGTAAAATTCATTATTATAGAAAAAGTCTAAATTCTGTATGCATGTGAAATTATATTATTAAATTTAATATTCACCCTGGCTGATTTGCTCAATGGATAGAGTATTGGATTGGCATATGAATGCCCTAGATTTGATTCCTGCTCAAGACACACAATGACCTGACTGGAAATGGATGTGACCATCTGTTTCTCTTCTCTTGACTCTCACCCTTCTCTCCCTCTTTCCTTCTCACGGAGAGTGGCTCAATAGGTTGCAGCATTGGCCTCAGGCGCTGAGCATTGTTGGTCTGAGCATTGGCCCTAGACGGGCCACATGTGGGAGTTAGTCTCACTATGTCCCCTCCTCTCACATAAGAATAAATAAATAAATATTTTTAAAAATTTAATATTCATGAGCCAAATTTAAATTTTATTAGAAATTATTTTCCAGGCATATTTCAAAACCATTTTTCTCAAACTAAGAAATTAAAATTATAATAATATTATTTTAAAATATCATTGTTCATGTCGATATAACTAGACATGGACTTTTTTACTTATGTATGTGTTTATGTATGTATGTACTACATATGAATGTATATATGTATTAATTATATTGTATATATCTACTTACCTATATATCAGGGGTCAGGAACCTTTTTGGCTGAGAGAGCCATGAACACCACATATTTTAAAATATAATTCCATGAGAGCCATACAACGACCCGTATACATTGCACATTATCCAATAAAAATTTGGTGTTGTCCCGGAGGACAGCTGTGATTGGCTACAGCCACCCACAACCATGAACATGAGCAGTAGGAAATGAATGAATTGTAATACATGAGAATATTTTATATTTTTAATGTTATTTTTTTATTAAAGATTTGTCTGTGAGCCAGATGCAGCCATCAAAAGAGCCACATCTGGCTTGAGAGGCAAAGGTTCCTGATTCCTGCTATATATCATCTAAACTATATATTTCTATTTTAATCCAAGTAAATTGGAAGCATTTTAAATCCATTATTCCACCTTTATGTTGGAATACTGCTTTCTATTTTATAACCTGTAATTCAAGATCATGTAGAAAAACATGTATTCAGTAAATATATATACATATTTTGACTGATCTTGAACTAGTTATGTTTGATAATTAAATTTTAACTTTTAATTTATTTGAGGCAATTAATGAAATATCTAGAAAACTAGGAAGAATAATAAATATTCAGTCATACAAATATTTTTTTAAATCTTAAGTAACCATAAGATCCATTTCATTTTGTTGTTTCTGAACTAAAGTTTCTGAGGAGTTAGTATGTCTCATAAACAGGAGTCTAGTTCAAGTTTGAACTTGAAGTTAAAGGATATTAAGGTACTTCTTGTTCAAATTATTTAGTAATGCAGCATCTGTGGTATAATTTTCTAGACATGTATACATTTATTCACGTATATTAAGCTGGATGCTTAGAACTAAAATGTATAATTGGTATTGGGACATGTATATGTCAGTATGTGACATTTTAACCAAGGTATATTGTCAAGACATACAACACATCTTAATTGTACATTTGAAATACTTCTCAGAAACATGATGCCCAGTTTACAGTCATCCAGCTAGTGGGGATGCTTCGGGGGATAGCATCTGGCATGAAGTACCTTTCAGATATGGGCTATGTTCACCGAGACCTCGCTGCTCGGAACATCTTGATCAACAGCAATTTGGTGTGTAAGGTTTCTGATTTTGGACTTTCACGTGTTCTAGAAGATGACCCAGAAGCTGCTTACACAACAAGAGTGAGTAACTATTATTTTTTCTCTGTTTATCTTTATTTTCCACTTATGTTTTATGTTAACTTGCAAGTAGATAGATATTATGACCCACAATGCCTTGTCATTTACATCTTTATCCAAAGGAAACTTATTCTTTAACTTAAAATATTATTACTTATAAGGGAAATAGATGATTACTGTTCATGAGGATGCTAGTGATACTGTCTGATATTCCATACATTGATTTAATACTTCGCTTAAAATGACAGCAAGGTTTTCACATGTCTGAAGTCTTGGTAGTTTTATAGTTACCATCTTTCCATCGTGATTGAGACATTGTTAAGTAGGATGTTTAAATTCTCAGTAACCCCATCCAACTACAGATAGTTTGATAAAGAGGCCTTTATTTGAAATATTCAAGTGCTGTTAATTCCATCAGGTTTTAATTCTATGTCATATCACATTTTTAAATGAGAGCATACTTGTTCTCGATACTAGTCTTGATTTCTAGGATACTTGAAGGAACAATTTCTCTTGTAAGAACTTAAAAAGCTCATAAAGATCTAGATCAGGGGTCCCCAAACTTTTTACACAGGGGGCCAGTTCACTGTCCCTCAGATCATTGGAGGGCCGGACTATAAAAAAACTATGAACAAATCCCTATGCACACTGCACATATCTTATTTTAAAGTAAAAAACAAACAAAACGGGAACAAATATAACATTTAAAATAAAGAACAAGTAAATTTAAATCAACAAACTGACCAGTATTTCAACGGGAACTATGCTCCTCTCACTGACCACCAATGAAAGAGGTGCCCCTTCCGGAAGTGCGGTGGGAGCCGGATAAATGGCCTTAGGGGCCCACGGGCCATAGTTTGGGGACCCCTGATCTAGATGATCTGCTTCCTAGAGAATGTTGTGCTAACTTTCAAAGGATCCTCTACAATGATTGTTACTTTCTCAGGATCAAGGAGTCCAGAAGAACACTTCGATTTCAGTAGAGAAAAAGTGTTACTATGTCAAAATTCCTAGATAGCATTTGTGAGGTAAAAGTGCAACAGGCTCTTTGCTTTCATGTTTAATTCTTGGAAGATTCTTAAAAACCACTCAGACCAAATGGGCTTGCCCACTAATAACAAATAGCTGTTTAGAGTTCTTCAGTGTTTACACTTTCATTTTCTTGCAACTCCTCAAAATGTCGGTGGGTTCCTAGATTACTTCTGAGAAGTTGTACTTTGCATCTGCACTTTTAGAATATTTTTTTTGTATTTTTCTGAAGTGAGAAATGGGGAGGCAGTCAGACAGACTTCCGCATGTGCCCAACTGGGATCCACCCAGTATGGCCACCCGGGGCGATGCTCTGCCCATCTGGGGTGTTGTTCCTTTGTGGCCAGAGCCATTCTAGCGCATGAGGCGGAGGTCATGGAGCCATCCTCAGTGCCTGGGCCAACTTTGCTCCAATGGAGCCTTGGCTTCAGGAGGAGAATAGAGAGATAGAGAGGAAGGAGAGGGGAAGGGTGGAGAAGAAGATGGACACTTCTCCTGTGTGCCCTGCCAGGAATCGAACCTGGGATTTCCACACACTGGGCCGATGCCCTACCGCTAAACCAACCAGCCAGGGCTAGAAAAATGTTGACATCTATGATTTGTTCTTCTGCAATAAGACTTATTTGGTACAATAATTATATAATTAACTCAAAATATGAGGTATGACTATAAAGTAATAGGACTGCTACTTTGTTTTTAAAGCAGCAAGCGATTTAGTGAGTATTGCCTCACTAACTTGTCTTTAGAAAACTTGTACTTACTGCAGGAACACTGCTATTACACAAAATGCTTTGGGAGTCCCCCTACCCGCTGAGCCAACCAGCCAGGACCATATCAGTCTTGACCAAGATAAAATATCTGGTGTCAATATGCTTATAATTAATAAAAAGAAAATAGTACTTCCTTGTATAGTAAAGTTTGTTTGTTTTTTATTATTAAATACAAACCGATACTATTCAGTGTAGGCAACAACCTTATTTATTTGACTTAGCATGCTATGATTGTTTCATAAAAACTGGGTCAGCATTTAAAGGTGTGTCAAGGGAATTCTTTTTGGATAAACACATTCTGGTCCATCTGCATCACCAGTCGTGTTACCTTAGTCACACTTAATACATTTCACCTAGTGTCAAACCAAATCAGAAATTAACATTTGGTGCCCCAATGCTTTAATTTTTTTTCTAACTGCACCTTTGAAATTATTGCCTGTGTGTGTTACCTGCCATTAAGGCGATTCTGATTCCCGATGATCCTATGAGCGAGTGCTGTCCACGGTGTCAGCTCAGTGTACTCAGTTCCTGTAGACTCACCCCTATGGCTTCTTTTAAGGAGTCAATCCATCTCATATTTGGTCTTCCTCTTTTTCTGCTGCCTTCTTTATTCCCAGAATCATTGTCTTTTCCAAAGAACCAAGCCTTCTCATGATATGTACAGGGGGTTCTAGGGATAATGACACAGTTCCGTTCCTGTTTCTATAACAGTGATGTAACCCAAATTTTGGTGTAAGTTGAAACACACCCTGGCCTAAGTCACTTACCGATCCTAACACAGTTATAAAATCAAGATCTAGAAAATAAAAACACAACTAAACCACAGAAAAAAGAAAAGGACATAAATATACTGCACTGTACACTGTACTTTTGTGCTTTTAGCAGTCCAAAATAGTGTAGGTAAGCCTACTGAGGTACGCCAACTCCTTCACTCTTATCATATGGCCCATTACTGCGTATTCTTCCACTGTGCACAACCAAACTAGTGTGCCCACATAGTCTGTAAATATGATGCTAACAGCATCAGATAAAACACTCACATCTCAATTTTTTTAAGTTTTTATGAGAGTGAGCTTTGTAAACTCGAAACATCGTATCTCGAGACTCATAACCTGAGGACTCCTTGGTATCCTTTTTTGCCTCCAGTGTTATTTCAGGCTTAATTTTCTCTTGGATAGACTTATCCTTGTCCATTTTAGATAGACTGTAGCTGCACTGAAGAAATCATAGGAGATGTAGATGTAGATTCTGCACTGAAGAAATCATAGGAGACATTTGATTCAATGCTGCTGAATGAATGTGTGGAGTCTGCTGCTCTCATTTTAAATACAATCTGTGATGGACAGGCAGGTTAGAAGAAGAATGAAGTAGAAATTACATAAATTAATTCTATGTCTAAAAATTCTTAAGCTGAAGGGTGCATCTGAGTTGTTAAGAAAATGCTGAACCTTAAAGCTCAAAACAGTTTATCAAACCTTTTCTAATACTGCTTTTGCTATTGTCTTAGGTGTATTGCAAGTTATCTTACTTTATGTCTTCAATAGTATGCCCAAAGGAAAGGGTCAGCTAAGATAATAATAGTCACTGTTTTTGTGTGTGTTTTATCTTTTACATAAAGATGATGGACAGAAAATCAAAATTCTTTTTAATACTCACTTCTAGTTATTGCTCTTCATTTTTCACTACTGAGTTGTGCAGGAATTCCAAACATTAAAACTTTCCATTATACAAAATTGTTATTTATTCTGTAACCTTTGTAAAATTCCACTGTATATTCATGAAATATTGAAAATGAGAAAAGCTGTAATGTTTTATGTAGTATTATTATAAAAATAGTTCAGTCTTGCAGGCATCCCGAAATGCTCTTGAGGACATTCAAAAAAAATGTTGAATGACACCATGAGAGCCACTATTGTAAATATTTTATCTAAAATAAAAACACCTTAAAAACTAAATAAATATTTTAGTACTTATTAAATGATATAGATTCTGACCTATGATATAGTATTATGGGATATCACAGTTTTGAAGAACAGCCTTGAAACATAAGTGCAGCTGCATATTAAAGGTCGCAGATTATTTTTGGGGGGATAGGATTTTATATGGGATGAATATGATAGGAGTATTTAGCTTTGCAAATTTAAAACATCAATCACCGAATTTTTTTTTTTTTGCATTTTATTTTTTTTTTTATTTTTTATTTTTTTTATTTTTTATAATTTTATTTTTTTAATGGGGTGACATCAATAAATCAGGATACATATATTCAAAGATAACAAGTCCAGGTTATCTTGTCGTTCAATTATGTTGCATACCCACCACCCAAAGTCAGATTGTCCTCTGTCACCTTCTATCTTGTTTTCTTTGTGCCCCTCCCACCCCCTATCCCTCTCCCATTCCCCCCTCCCCCCCGTAACCACCACACTCTTATCAATGTCTCTTAGTTTCACTATTATGTCCCACCTACGTATGGAATAATACAGTTCCTGTTTTTTTCTGATTTACTTATTTCGCTTCGTATCATGTTATCAAGATCCCACCATTTTGCTGTAAATGTTCCGATGTCATCATTTCTTATGGCTGAGTAGTATTCCATAGTGTATATGTGCCACATCTTCTTTATCCAGTCATCTATTGATGGGCTTTTTGGTTGTTTCCATGTCCTGGCCACTGGATCACCGAATTTTTGTTGTTGAGAAAAATAAAAAGTGAATTTCCTCTCTTTGGTGTAACATTATGTGATTTCAAAAGTATAATTATAACATGCATCCTATTTTTTTCATTGAATTACTAATTTAATTATTTGATTATTTTTATTTTTCTCTTTTTTTTTCTTTAGCAAGAGAGAGTCAAACAGACAGACAGGGACAGACAGACAGGAAGGGAGAGTAATGAGAAGCATCAACTCATAGTTGCAGCACTATAGTTGTTCATTGATTGCTTTCTCATATGTGCCTTGACCAAAGGGCTTCAGCTAAGCCGGTGACCCCTTGCTCAAACCAGCAATCTTGGACTCCAGCTAACAACCTCTGGGCTCAAGCAAGTGTCCATGGGGTTGTGTCTATGATCGCACAGTCAAATGAGCGATCCTGTGCTCTAGCCAGCAACCTCAAGGGTCCTCAGTATTCCAGGCCAATGCTGTATCCACTGTTATCACTGCCTAGTCAGGCTTAGTTATTTCATTCTAACAGAATCATGGTCTTACTGGTGAGAATTCTTTGCCACTGAATAATTTTTCAATCTTTCAGTTTATGAAATTTAATTTTAAACAGGTTAGCATTTTTATATATGAATATATGCATCTCTACATATAAAAATTCTTATATTGGGATAAAATTCTTATATGGGATAAAAATTTTGAACATTATAGTACTCAATTGCTTGTGTTATGCAATATTAGAAAAAATCAAAGAAATGCCTTCTTTTATCTAATTTATATGTTGTGTCAATTAAAGTCAATTTAATTATCAAGCCCCTCCCCAAAATTTGAGGAAACCAAATATTCTTGATTTTCTTCATCATGATTAGATATTTTACTTTCATTTCTGTTCCAAACATACATAAATTAATTTTAAATGGCATTTTTATATTAGATGACAATGTTTTGCCTTTTGTCATGTTGTAAGATTAATTAACACCAATTTAGTTTTAAGATGATAAAATGAAAGGTTACCCAGGCATTGTGTGTTAGTAATAGAATAAAGAAATTTTATTTTTATATAAATCCATATCTTTAATCTGAAGTAGTTTGATATTTATATTTTTATTTAGAATTTAAATTTAGTAGGATGATATTGGTCAGTAGGACCACACCGGTTTCAGAAGTACCTCTCCATGGCACCTGATGCTCTGAGCCCATCACTCAAAGTCAAGCCACCTTACATCACCATATATTTAGCCTCTTCTGCCCCCCACTACACCCCACCCCATCCTCTGGTAACTACCTCACTTTTGTCTATGTCTATGAGTCACTGTTTTATATCCCAGATATGATTGAAATTATATAGCTCTCAGTTTTCTCTGACTGATTTATTTCTCATACCATAATATTCCCAAAGTTCATCTATGTAATCCCAAATGTCAGTATTTCATCTTTTCTTATGGCTGAGCAGTATCGGATATAGGTACCACATCTTCTTTATCCAAGCCTCTATTGAGGAACACTTTGGTTGTTTTCATGTCTTGGCCACCATGGATAGTGTTGCAATAAATATGGCGAGGCATATGTCTTTGCTAACAAACATTTTCAAATTTTTCGGATAGAGACCCAGTGGAGGGATTGCTGGGTCATATACTAACTGTAGTATATTCTTAATTTTTTGAGACACCACCATACTGTTTTCCACAGTGACTATACCAGTTTACATTCCTGCTAACAGTAAACAAGGGTCCAATTTTCTCCACAACCTCTCTAATGCTCGTTATGACCTGTGCTGTTTTTAACAACAAATCTAACAGGTGTGAGGTGGTATCTCAATGTATTGCTTCTGATTTGTATTTCTCTAATAGGTAGTGAAGATGAACATCTTTTTATAAATATATATCTGTGTGCTGTGTCTGTTCATATCCTTCTCTCATTTTTTAGCTGGATTGTTTGTTTGTTGTTGAGTTGTATGAGTTTTTATATATTGAGATTTTGGATATTAACCCCTAGCTGGAGCTGTTGTTTGCAAGTATCATCTCCCATTTGGTTGGCTGTCTTTTTGTTTTGTTGTTGGTTTCTTTGCTGTGCCTTTTAGTTTTATAAAGTCATATTTATTTATTTTTTTCTTTACTTCCCTTGCCTTTGGGATCAGATTTATAAATTGTTCTCTACAGACAAGGTTCGTAAGTTTAGTTTTTTTCTGTGTAATTTATTGTTTCTGACCTTGTGTTTAGGTCTTCAATTTCTTTTGATTTAATTTTTGTACATGGAGACAAACTGTACACAAGTTTCATTTTTTTTGCATGTGGCTTTTCAATTCCCAACACCATTTATTTTTGAGTCATTCTTTTCTCCATTGTACACTTATAGCTTCTTTGTCAAAAATCATTTGCCCATGTACATGTTTTTTTAAATTTTTATTCTTGATTCTGTTCCATTGGGTTGTGTGTCTTTTTTTCTTCCAATACCATGCTTTTTTGATTATCATGGTTCTGTAGTGTAATTTGAAATCAAGTAGTATGATAACTGTGGCTTTGTACTTTTTTCTCAAGATTGGTTTTATTATTCAGGGCCTTTTGTGGTTTCATATAAATCTGATGATTTAAAAAATATATTTTTAAAAAATGGCATTGGGATTTTAATACCTTTGGATAATATGGCCATTTTAACTATGTTGATTTGTCTAATCTGTGAACATGGAATATCTTTTCATTTCATTTTATCTTTTTCAATTATTTTTAGTAATATTTGTAGTTCTCAGAATATAGGTTCTTCACATCATTTGTTAAATATTCCTATGTATTTTATTCTTTTTTGTTACAATTGTAAAAGTCTTTTTTTAAATTTCATTTTCTGAGAGAGAAACCTACTTAACAAAATAATTAATTTTGGGTTTTTTGTTTTGTTTTGTTTTGTTTTTGTGAGAGAGAGAGGAAAGGAGAGAGATGAGAAGCATCAACTCACAGTTTGTATCACTTTAGTTGATCATTGATTCCTTCTTATACTTACTTGCCTTGAAGGTGGGAGAAGGAGGCTCCAGTTGAGCTAACAACCCCTTGCTCAATCAGGTGACCTTAGGCTCAAGTCAGAGACCTTGAACTATGTTGATGACACCACATTCAAATTAGTGACCTTGAACTCAAGCTGGTGAGCCTGTACCCAACCCAGATGAGCCCATACTAGAGCCGGTGACTTTGGGGTTTCAAATCTGGGATTCAGCATCCCAAGTCAATGCTCTATTCACTGCATCACCACAAGTCAGGCATAAACTGATTTTTTCAACCTTATGATTCTACCAAGTTGGTGCAGGAAATACTCAGGTATAGCTTTGTCTTATCTAATTTTATTTGCAGAATTTAAAAAAAGGTAACTAATGCAAATGGTTAAAAGCTAAGTGATTAAATATTTCTGATCAGTATAACTCCTTTATAAAAGCATAAATACTAAAAAATATGAGTCATTATTTTATAGAATCTCAAGACCTAACAACTATCCATACCAAAAACTGATATAATACAAAAAAAGATTATTATTATAAGTAATATATTCCACGTATCTTTTACACATCAATAGTAAAAACAATAACTAAATATCTAATCAGTAGCCATCAAACACTAATGTATTTTAAGCTTTGAAACCAAATAAATAGTGTCAACGCTGAACTTATTTCTTATTTTCTTAGAATCAATATAAATATGCCTTAAAGCTACATATTCAAAAATTAATAAACTTTAGAAGATATAGCAATCTCAGTTAACAATGTTGCATAAAATTTTAATGAGAATTCTAGTACTTTTTAATTTGGAGAGATATGTAGTAGGCACATTTTATCATACTAAAATAATCTACCTAGCTTTATTTTGGGAAAAATCACAACTGTAATTTTAGAATGGAACACAGGAGTGAAGTATCACAACTATGAGTTGATGCTTCTCATCTCTCTCTCTTTTCCTGTCTGCCTGCCCTCTCTCTCTCACCAAATAAATAAATAAATGAATAAATAAGTGATTGGTTATATATAAACCAAAAAGTTTAACATTTAAATTTCTTTGAACTTTGAAAAGGAGTTACACTCATATGAGGATATATATTTAGCCTAATCTCTAAATTTTTGCATTGTTTCTGTTGAAAAGAGACCCTTTACATCAAATGATCTAATTTTATATTTTATTATGAAACTGACAAAAATGTTATTGGTATTTTATTTCCTAGATAGAGTTACATACGTAGAATGTAATGTAAGGACTTTCCTGTATTTCAAGAAATTACTAAGCATTTTACATAATGTTATAAATCTCAAAAGTTCAAGGGGTGGGCTTTTGCTAACTAGGAGATCATTTGTCTCTGATCTCTGTTGGCAATCAAACATCTGCTGAAACGATTCTCTCAATGACTTTTAGATTTGAACTACTGGGGATTAGAACAGATGCTTCCCCTGGGAGTCTTCCTGAATCACCCTTCACCTTGTTGTCTACTGTTGTCTGCAGTGAGTGAAGTTTAGTCCCTGACAATAGATAGAGACTAGATCCTTGAGTCAAATGATTTATCTCTATAGTTTCACTTTGAACCCAAGAAGCCAATATTTGCTCCCAGGATAAACACTCGATTACTTAGGGTTTGCTAAGATAAACTCTCTAAAGTCCTTTGTCACACTAAGTCTGACCTGAAATAGTTCACAGGCAGGCAACTTGAACAGAGGTTCAGCAAAGCATTTCTTAAATCAACAAGAAGAGATTTGTATATAGAGAGAAAAATTGAAGCAAATATGAGATGCTATGCCTCAATGTCCAGAGATTTCAGCAATTACACTCCCCTTTTTTTTTAGAAATCAAGACTTGAAGCCCCATAACCCAAGTAAATGAACTGACTTCATTTAAGTGCTTGAAAAATCCAGGCTTTTAGCCAATGATCTAATTTGAACTGTCTAAATTCATTAAGCTGGGAAAACTGAATTGCAGGATCTTTGAGAACAGGTTTACTATGCGATTCCTATTCTAACTGCTATTTATGGCCAAAGTGAACAAGGTTTTGGACTTCTTTAACTAATCCTGGATTAGAATTTAGCAATTATGTAATGCCTCTGCCCGGAGAATCTCTAGTATCATTACTTGCACCACTTTATTCTTCCCCTTTAGCTTTTCTGTAAAAATTGTATATAAGTAAATCCAGATATAACACCCAACAGATATGTACTTTAGTTCAAAGCTAGGATTATCTTTAAGAATGCAAAGTAATTAACATTAAAAATCCCAGCATTTTTATATTTGTGTAAGTTTATGACAGAAATTTGAAAGTTGTAAGAGCTAAGGTTCGTAAGTCCTCACATCTGTTAGAGATAGATAAGACATAACATAAAGTCAGGTTTTATGTTTCCCATGACCCTCAGTTTGTGAATGACAAGATATCTGCAGAGAGGTTAAGAAACTTGGCTAAAATTTAATAGTAGGATCAAAGCTGAGCCCAAAAATCAAGACTCCTGATTACTACTAAACTCTAAAATCCAAATGTAACAAGTGACCATAAATCTCTCTGAACCCTGAATTACTGAGTTAAAAATAGATGAGACATCAGCACTGAGAGGAACTGGCTCTAGGTTTGACATTGAAAATATGGAGAAGAAACATTAACTTACGATGTTGTTAAGTTTGTATTGGCGATTCCTCTGCGACTGAAGTTTTAGATACACTCCTTATGCTGTGATTTTGGGCTTACTCCAGGCAATTGGAGAATTCTCAAAAACATAAATATCTGAGGATCTTACATATATTATATAAATAGCTATATGAATACTTTACAATCTTTTTAAATATTATAAAATAAGATTTATAAAATTTTATGGTAACTATGTGTGCTTTAAATATTCAAAATACCTACTATAATTTTATCAACCAAAATATAAATTTCCAACTAATTTCAAGATGTAGCTTATTAACAACAGTTGCATTAGAACAGTTTTCCTGTGGCCTGAAAGGAGAATGATACCATTCTGTCTCATCAAATTGAGGTTGTTAGGTAACCATTGAAGGATGTGTTTGACAGATATAGAAAAAGATCTAAAATTTAAAAATTACTTTCTTACCCTATATGTAAATGGGAAAATAAACTTCTGAACCTAAAAAATAAAGAATACAAAACAAGTAAGGAATATAAGCTTAAATTTGTTGAGGTGGAAGGGGGAGGGGGAAGAAAAGTTTTGAGGTCCAATGAGGAGCAGACGTATGAATAAATTCTGCAATGGAAAATGACTACTCTTGCATATTTAATTTATCTTACTTTCATAGTCTGAAATCTATAATTGCACAGCTTGAAGGCAGAGAACATTTTCATTAAGTGTATCTAAATTGAAATGTATGCGTCTCATCTTCATTTTTCACCGTATTTCATAACCGAATTGGGCCTTCGAGGATTCTTATCTAATGTCTCACTATGCCAACGATCTTTATCATTTTGGAGCTGTAGATAATTTTTCATCTTGGAGTAAACACTCATTTCTTAGTAAAATCTTTGGTCCTGATGCCTTCCTCTGGTAAAGAAATTGTTGCTTAATTTATAAGGATAATTTAAGTTTCATTAACAATAGGAAGTTATTTCCTTTCCAAAATAAAACAAAAAAGAATGAAAAAGAAAGAAAAAAATAAAACAATAAAAAGTAAGGTTAAAAATCTCAAAGAGATGCTCTCGTATTTACTAAAACCCAGGTATCAGAAGATTAGCTCAGATGAACTTGGCCCTTACTTTTCTAGATTAGTACTGAAGTAAAATATCCATGGAAAGTGTGCAAATGGCAAGGATAAAAAGGAAAAAGTTAATTCTACTTAACTGACATAAAATCCCAAATAAATCCTAGACTTCATTTGAATTATTTTCCCTTGCTGATCAAAGTTGATTACACATCATCTAAAGCAGTAGTTCTGAAGCAGGGATGATTTTTGTTCCCCAAGGGATATTTGTCATTGTCTGGAGACATTTCTGGCTGTCACAGTTGAGAAAATGCTAATGTAATTTACTAGGAAGAGGCCAAAGATGCTACCAAACATCCTGCAATGTACAGGAGGACAGGCCCACAACGAAGAATTACCATAGTCAAATGTCAATAGGGCTACTGTAGAGAGACCTCATTTAAAGTTAGCTAACAAAAGTAAAGAATGTATAAAGAATGAGATTGGAAATCAAATGTTTCTCTCAGGTACTTTATTATTTTTCCTGTTCATACTGGACTGCAAATTGCATGGGAAAACGTGGAATACATTGCTGTTCGTCCAAAAATATGGGACAGCCTGACCTGTGGTGGCGCAGTGGGATAAAGCGTCGACCTGGAACACTGAGGTCGCCGGTTCAAAACCTTGGGCTTGCCTGGTCAAGGCACATATGGGAGTTGATGCTTCCTGCTCCTCCCCCTTCTCTCTCTCTGTCTCTCTCTCTCACTCCTCTCTCTCTAAAAAAAATCAATAAATAAAATATTAAAAAAAATATAGGACAGTCTAGACATCTGTCATCAGGCCTCCTAGATTGTTGATCTTTGGGATATCACAAATAGAAGGCAACCAATAGCACACTTTTTACTCGTGTTAAATTTTACTTTCATTTGCTTTTGATCAAACAAAATTTGTAGTTATCTACCTTCCCCGATACTATAAATTTTAAACACGTTCACTTTATTTTTGATGTTTTTTCTTTTATTTAGATGACATTGGCGCAAGCTAATAAAAAAAGCCGTATCTATAAATGCCGGATAGTATTTTCAGTCATATGTTTTACTTTGTAATTAGTTTTTATGTTTTAAAATTTTACTTAACTTTATCCCACAATGGAATGAAGTAAAATTCATGTTCACAGACTAAGAATATTTATTAAATTATTGGTGGTGTTTTAAATTGGTAAAGTACCCGCAACATTAATATTGAGAATCTTGATGTAGGATACATATAGTTTATGAAGTCAAATTAAAAATTTTATAGCATTATGCAAATTCTAAAATACTTAATCCATAATATGGTAAGTGAAGTGTTTTCATAATTTCATAGATACTTTTCATAAAATTGATCTTCAGCCATCCTGTATTTACTACCCTTATGGAACTAATAGTAGCATGAGAAGAAAAGGAAGATATCAGAAAATAGTATAATTTTTTTTAAAGAAAAGCTGTTATTATGCTATATGTAACCTTATGCTTATTTAATATATATATTCTGAAAGTCAGACTCAGTGTATTTTTTCTAAAATAAACTATATATAGGTATTAAAAATGTTAAAAATTAACAAAAAGTAGTAAAGTCTACTACTCTAAATCCATAAAATAATTAAACATATTCTCTCTCAACAAAACTACACACTTCACCTGACCAGGCAGTGACGCAGAGGATAGAGCATCAGACTGGGATGCAGAGGACCCAGGTTCGAGACCCTAAGGTCGCCAGCTTGAGAACGGGCTCATCTGGCTTGAGCAAAAAGCTCACCAGCATGGACCCAAGGTCGCTCGCTCGAGCAAGGGGTTACTCGATCTGCTGAAGGCCTGCAGTCAAGGCACATATGAGAAAGCAATCAATGAACAACTAAGGTGTTGCAATGAAGAACTGATGATTGGTGCTTCTCATCTCTCTCTGTTCCTGTCTGTCCTTACCTATCCCTCTCTCTGACTCTCTCTCTCTGTCCCTGTAGGAAAAGAAAAAAAAAAAGAGAGAAAAGAAAAAAGAAAAAAAACATACACACTTCTACAGGAAACAATGCTTTGTAAACAGGAGAGCTAAAAAGTGAGACTCTTGTTTTAACCTGCAGGAAAACAGAGATAAAGGAGGAAAGTCAGTTACCCTTACAGACATCCAAGTGATGTCAGGATAGTTAAACAGTAGATGGATCACAGAGTATGGAGTAACCAACTTGCCTACAAGATTCCCAAATATTCTATTGATGGGTTCACATATGATGTTCAACTAGGAAGTTTGCTAGTTACAAAAAGCAAACAAGAGAAAGCTTTCTAGAAAAGGAAGAAGAAGGAGAAGAAAAGAAAAAGAAGGAGAAGAAGAATAGCATGTATTGCGTGTTTTAGAAGAAGGGGGATTCAATTCAAGTCAGTGAACATTGTTGAGTGCCTACTCTGCACTTTAGCCAAGATAATATAAAAAAAGGAATTGTTCTCTTCAGTGAATGAGCATAGGCTCATGGGGATTATGCTAATTATCTTCAGCTTTATAAGCTATTCAGCTTTCATAGTCATGTGATTTTAAATTGTAACTTGGGCACACTAATTTTATTTATGAGAATGGATAGGATGAGAGCTACTAATTGAATTCATTTTTAAATTTTTATTTATTCATTTTAGTGAGAGAAGAAGGGAGAGACAGGAGCATTGATCTGTTCCTATATGTGCCCTGACTGGGGATTGAACTGGCAACTTCTGCACTTTAGTATGATGCTCTAACCCAGTGGTCCCCAACCCCTGGACTGTGGACCAGTACGGGTCCGTGGACCATTTGCTACTGGTCCGCAGAGAAAGAATAAATAACTTACATTATTTCCGTTTTATTTATATTAAAGTCTGAATGATGTTTTATTTTTAAAAAATGACCAGATTCCCTCTGTTACATCCATCTAAGACTCACTCTTGACACTTGTCTTGTAAGTTCGACAATTATATTTAAAAATACCACAGTTTTTATGCCAGTCGCATAGTTTTATTCTGTGCATTTATCCATCCCACCCTAAAGGCCGGTCCGTGAAAATATTTTCTGACATTAAACCGTTCCGTGGCCCAAAAAAGGTTGGGGACCACTGCTTTAACCAACCAATCTATCTAGCCAGGGCATGATTCATTTTATTAGTGTTGTATATAGAGAATTTTATACTATAATGTTGAATGTAAAGAGATTTTAACAACTTATTTGTAATAAGATATTTACTCTTCTTCAAACTCTGTAATGATTTGCTATGTTGGAATCTCTCTTGTAGCTTGATTTCAAATTAAGTGTGTACAATAATGGTTCATGTTCTCTCATATATAGCCAGGGTTAGCTGATATTACCTTTTTTTTTGCCAATCATAGAAAAATAAGAAAATGTATAATATTCCTCTTAGTTTGATTTATTTTAGCAAATATAGCTACAAATGCTAAATTTCAGTAGTGCTTTGAAGTTGATAATAAGCTTTTCTTTATATCTTCATTTTATAAATTATTTATGCCAAGAGTAAAGGTGTGTTAGTCAATGAAAAATAATTAGAAAGAAGAAAGAAAACATTTATAGATTATTAAAGATAAATATTTCATTAATTTTTTATGTTTATCAGAAATTCTTTGCCAATGACAAAAAATTACCTAAATAATACTGAATGAAATATTTAATTATCTTTATTTTCTTTCTGATTCTCTCAGCAACTGATGGTATTATATACCACATGACTGACTCGGGACAAGAGGAGAATCTTGAATCTATGATTATCATGTCAGTGTCAGAGCAAAACCAATCAGTCTAATAAGAAAACTAAATGTTCTAAGGTTAAAATTATAGAGTTTAAAACTAACTATCTAAGGGTTTCAACATGGCATTAAGCAAAGGCAAACAATATTTATTCAAACTTTCTTCTAAATAAAGAGTTCAAATTAGGCCCTGGCCGGTTGGCTCAGCGGTAGAGCGTTGGCCTGGCGTGCGGGGCACCCGGGTTCGATTCCCGGCCAGGGCACATAGGAGAAGCGCCCATTTGCCCGCAGCCAAGGCTCCATTGGAGCAAAGATGGCCCCGGCGCTGGGGATGGCTCCTTGGCCTCTGCCCCAGGCGCTAGAGTGGCTCTGGTCGCGGCAGAGCGACGCCCCAGAGGGGCAGAGCATCACCCCCTGGTGGGCAGAGCGTCGCCCCTGGTGGGCAGGCCGGGTGGATCCCCATCGGGCGCATGCGAGAGTCTGTCTGACTGTCTCTCCCCGTTTCCATCTTAAGAAAAAAAAAAAAAAGAGTTCAAATTAGCCCCAATTGAATTTTATTGGTATCACAAAAGAAAATGACTTAAGAATTTTCTCATTTTAATCAATATAAATATAATAACTTTTAAGTATATGGGCTCTGTAAATAGTGACATGAAATAGAGCTTACCCATAAGAAAAAATAGTACACTAAAAGATTGATCAATGGAAACTTCTAGAGAACTTAAGAAAACATAACTTTGCTAACTGGTCTAATTTTGATCTAACTAAATGCAATTTATTTACTTTCTATGTTTGGAATAAATTTTTTTTTGGAATTTATTTTTTTTGGAATAAATTTAAAAAATCATATCATCTCACTTCCTATAACAATAACAAACTTGAGTTTCAATATAATTAAGAGCCAGTGGAAAAAATAAATTAAAAACCTGAATTACAAACAAGTAAAGAGGCCATAACTTGCATGTAACAAATCTTGTAGTGAAGCCTTTATCATGTCACAGATAACTACTGTGCACTGTGGCCAACACACATTCCCAAAGTAGCACAGTGAGCTGAGAGCCAAATATTTTGTTAAGAATTAGTTCAGCCTGACCAAGTTGGTGGTGCAGTGGATAGATCCTTGGACTGGGAGGCTGAGAACCCAGGTTCAACACCTCAAGATTGCCGGCTTGAGCGCGGGCTCATAAGCTTGAGCAAGGGATTGCTGGCTTGAGTGTGGGATCGTAGACACAACCCAATGGTCGCTGGCTCGAAGACTAAGGTCGCTGGGTAGAGCCCAAGGTCTCTGGCTTGAGCAAGGGGTCACTCAGTCTGCTGTAGCCCCTAGGTCAAGGCACATATGAGAAAGCAATCAGTGACAACTAAGGTGCAACGAATAATTAATGCTTTTCATCTTTCTCTCTTCCTATCTCTCTGTCCCTCTCTCTGACTCTCTCTCTGTCTCTGACAAAAAAAATAGTGCAAAGTTAAAGGTGGTATAAGAATTATTTGATCATCCTGTAAGTTAAAGAAATTGTTATATTAAAAATTTGAATTTATTATTCTAACAGTTGTGTGTGAGTATGTCTGTGTGTTTGGCAAACAAATATTAACAGAAAGACAGAAGTCAAAATGTAACGGGTTTTTGTTTGTTTGTTTGTTTGTTTTCCCCTGGTTGTGTAACTCAGTTGGTTAGAGCATTGTTCTGATTCACATAGGTTACTGGTTCAATTCCCCGTCAGGGCACATACAGAAACAGATCAATGTTCCTTTCTCTCTCTCTCTCTCTTGCCTTTCTCTCTCTCTCTCTTGCCTTTCTCTCTCTCTCTCTCCCTTCCTCTCCCATTAAAATCAATAAATACACATTAAAATAAAATGTAAGCGCTTTTATTAAAATAATTTATCATACATTTTTCTAAAGCACATTTTATCTTTGTGTAGGTTTATCATTTTAATAAGATTTATACAGTTAAAGCAAGTAGACAGCACTTGATTAGAAAAATCGTTCTGGAAATAGTTTGCTTAAATCTGTAACTATGTGCTATATTTGAGAATATATATTTGAGAATATATTGCAAGAGTTGCAGTCAAGTTAAGAGATTGTGGAGACCATGGCTCCCACTGCGAGATGGGCTTGACCTCAGCAGCCAAGATCCCTCGGTAGCATCTATGTCTGTACCCAGAAGAGCACATGAAAGGATTCTGCTTCCAAGCTTAAACACAGTCTTGTCCATGTTCTTCCTAGGACAAGATCACTTTTTATAGTTTCACTTTTTAAAGAATCTTTATTAAAATGTGCTCAATGCTCTCCTCTCTGAAAAAGGAGTGATGGAGCATTAATGATGAAACAACTTTGGCAGGTGCCATTTTAATACTGGCTGAAGTAAAACATAGTAAGTGGGTTTCTTGTTCATGGTTGTTATTAATCAATTTTTTTAATAATGTCTATATTTTCGTTTCAACTAAAGATCTTAGTAAGGTGATATAGCTATGCCTTGGTTTTTTGTTTTTGTTTTTCTAAATAGATACAAATTTTCCAGCATGGAAAAGACTTTGTCATTTCCTTCTTTTTCTTTCTTTCTTTTTCTTTCTTTCTTTCTTTCTTTCTTTCTTTCTTTCTTTCTTTCTTTCTTTCTTTCTTTCTTTCTCTCTCTCTCTCTCTCTTTCTTTCTTTCTTTCTTTCTTTCTCTTTCTTTATTTATTTCTTCTTTCTTTCTTCTTTCTTTCTTTGCCATTTTTGTGCTTCTTCTAGGAATTTGGTTCTAGGCCAAGAAAAGAGAATGGCAAAGTGGAGCAAAGATAAGACAATGAGCTGAGATTTTTAAATGTTATATTTTCTTTGCACCATGAATAAAGCTTTGCTTGACTTCTATTAATTCTCAGAATTTTTTAAGGGAGAGAGAGTATGCCCAGTGATTCTAGTTGACATCCTAAATAGGTTTTTTTAATTGACACATGAATAATTCTGTTTTTATAAATTTAAGAGTTATTATTTGAAATCTTGACTACAATCCAAACTTGATCTAGGCAGGTGCAAATAAGTGAATTTGGGGGGGTTTAATTGTTACTATTATTATTTTACATTTGAATGTATTGGCAGAGAAAAGGGCAATGTTAGGCTTGACAACTGAAAAAAGACTTAATTTTTGTTGGAAAATGCAAACTGTGAAGAAGAGAGTGAGTGAGTGACTATAAGTGAGAAAGAGAGACATCATTGCTGTAGTGTGGACTGAGCTATGTAGCATCTCTCACTGACTCCCAAGGCTGTTGTAATCAGCTCCCATCTCTCCAATTTGATTTATTTTAATTCAATAGAAATTGTCCACTGTCCATAAACTGGAGGCTTCTCAAGAAGGGTGTGCTCAGTTCCCTTCTCCGTGCTCACACATCTACAGTGTTTTGCACTCTTCAAAGCCTAGTGGAAGCCCTACCTCTTTCAAAGATCTGGCAGTTCTCCATCTGAACTGCTCCTTTGTGTGAAAATATCAAGAAGTGTTAAGTTTTCTGAAGTAGTTAAAAATCACATACACCATTCTCCTCTGCAGGATAAAACAGTGTACCTACATTCTGAGTTGACCTTTTCTCATCCTTTCTCATTATATCCCTCACATAATCTGTATAACTGTTCTTCCAGAACACAGATTCACCCCCTCTGTGCTTTGATTTATATCATTTTCCTCAGAGTGTGAGAGTAGTAAGCTAATGTTTCTTAAGACTTTATCATGTGCCAGGGACTTTGCTAAAGGTTTTACTGAAATTTGTCACCTAGCCCACAAAAAAAAACTATGAGTCAGAACTATTACTTTCCCAAATAGCAGATGAAGAAATTTAGGCATAATGAGGTGCAATAACTTAACTCTTAAGTTTTCTATCCATTTCTCAAAAGCAATATATTGTCCCCCTTGAGCATTATTTCAGAACTAGGATGTGCAATGTCAGCAGCTTAAGATTTTGATGATGTAACCTCTTTGGAGCATCCATTAATTTTTCTTGTTGTATCAGGATATGATACATTTTTTAAAGCTCAATTTATCCATGACTTCTTCAGTCTCTCTGGTGATGATGGGGGCTCCATGCTCTGGGGCACAACAGTCTTCACTCCTGTCTTTGTACTGAGGATAAGGGAGGTCCATAGAAAGCATGCTCAGCACCACCTGGAGCTCCTTCGCCGTGAAGATTCTGCCCACTCTTTGGATCTTCCAAATCACAATCTCCACTGCATGAGAGCGAGCCATGGATTGTTCATATACATTGGAACTTTGAGAAGCAAAGCTTATTTTTCTTGATAAAATAATTTTTTCCTGCTTTTATTATTCACAGCAACTAATTATTATTCCTATTTACTTGATATTTTCCAAATAAGAGGGTCGGTATGTTATATACGTTTGTCTCATGCAGAGTAACTAGCATAATACTTCACATATAGTTACTTCTTGGCACGTCTTTATTAAACGTATCTTTTAAACTGAAACCAAATACCATGGGAGTCATACCTTTATATTAATATATTCTATAAGTCATAGGACCAATATCCTTCTCTAGAAGGTTCTGGGAATATAGTTATTATATATTTCTAGTTTATATTGTGCCTACCTAGTATGCAAAAGCCACCTCAGTGAATAATGATGAAGTGAGTCACTAATGAAATTAAGATAATTAATTAATGTATTAAAGAAGGCTTTGTGGAATTATAATTTTATTTTGAATTTATTTAGTTAATAAATACCTGTAAGTATCAAGGAGTGGCATAGCTTCTTTCCCAATACTTACTTATTCACATTATGAACTAAGGTTCTATGATAAAGCATAAATCTAATTAAGTCAATAAAGGTTGATTGGAGATTCTTTATTCTATTCTAATATATGGTATAGCACATGCACTTCAAGTTGTTTTGTAACAGATGACTAAATTTAGTGTCATGTGAATCTGAAATGTCAATAGTTAAGCAATTTTCAATTTTTTTCTTTATTACTTTAAAATTAATTTAAAGTAGTTATAACTAAATATTGGAGTAAATGATATTACACTCACTCTTGCTTGGTATTAAAAAATAATATCAAAATACATTAACGGAAATTCACATCTCATTTCAGAAGAGAAATACTCTGACAAATTCAGTCAAATTTCAGATATGTATATTACATTTCATGCATTGATCTTGTATGCCCATGTGATTTTACATCAAAGGGAGGAAAGATACCAATTCGGTGGACATCACCAGAAGCTATAGCCTACCGCAAATTTACATCAGCCAGCGATGTATGGAGTTATGGTATTGTTCTCTGGGAGGTGATGTCCTATGGAGAGAGACCATACTGGGAGATGTCCAATCAAGACGTAAGTATTTGTAGTCCATGAGTTATGGATTCAGATTAAGATATCAAGCTGTGCAAAGAAGTGAAGCATAATGAAACCAGGTGGCTCCCAGTTTATGACATTGAAATAGAATACTTAAAAATGAAATTGTTTCTAAATCTTGCAAGAATATTAATTGACCTGCTTTTATGGTTTTAAAGTTTTCCTGCAGCAGGAGTGTAGAATTGACAGAAAAAGAAAGACATTTGTACTAAAATCTAATAAAATAAATGACTAACAAGATAACCAACATATATCAGGGAGTGTTTGAAATATTTTGCTACAAAATTGTTTCTATGTAACATTAGTAAGTTACACATGTTTGCCATCCCTTGTAGATTTAATTAGTGTATCTATGCCATTTTGTTTACTTAAATATAATATTTCCTAAAATCAGACAAAACAACCAATCTGTAGCATGTTGTTTCTCATAATGTATTAATGTTGCACATGCATTTAGTTATACAAATTGAAGTCTCTGGATGGAAAAACATAATCTTCAACTCTCTATTATAACTGTGATATGATTTTTCAAAAGGATTTTTGTTTTTATATGTCATGTTTTGCTAATGCTTAGTAAAAGGATGCTCTTGGCATATGGAATCAGCACTCAGAAATTTTTCTTTATGCTTAGCCAGAAACTGTGAGCATGGTCTCAAAATACATAAGAAAGCAAGCTGAGATGCTTTTTAGTCATTTCCTACTCACCACATTTAAAATTGCTTATAATGTATTTGGAAATAAAAACTTTTTTTGCACTTCTTCAAACAAGCTATTTTTATAACAGTAATGAGAAAATGAGACTCTCATTCCACATCTCCATTTTTTCAACTTTTCTCTGTATCACAGCACCCCAAAACATGATCCATAGACCAGCATCTTTAATGTGACCTGGGAATTTGTAGTAATGTATGTTCTCAGGCCTCACCCTAGAGTGATGCAATCAGCTGTTAGTCATTCGCATAAATTCTCCAGATAATCCTGATACATAATAAAGTTTAAGGCCCTGACCAGTTGGCTCAGCGGTAGAGCGTCGGCCCGGCATGCAGGAGTCCCGGGTTCAATTCCCGGCCAGGGCACACAGGAGAGGCGCCCATTTGCTTCTCCACCCCTCCCCCTCTCCTTCCTCTCTGTCTCTCTCTTCCTCTCCCGCAGCGAGGCTCCATTGGAGCAAAGATGGCCCGGGCGCTGGGGATGGCTCTGTGGCCTCTGCCTCAGGTGCTAGAATGGCTCTGGATGCAACAGAGCGACGCCCCAGAGGGGCAAAGCATCGCCCCCTGGTGGGCATGCCAGGTGGATCCCGGTCGGGCGCATGTGGGAGTCTGTCTGACTGCCTCCCCGTTTCCAGCTTCAGAAAAATGAAAAAAACAAAAACAAAACAAAACAACAACAAAAGTTTAAAGTCACTATGTTATGTAGTTTAAAAATACCAATAAACTGATAGTTACTTAAATGTGCAATACATGAGTTTTTACCAATGGACTTAACTATGATTTGAAAGGTAACATTTGAAGTGTGGTATACATGAAGTCTATAAACTATTATTTTCTGTTTTATTCATACATGGTTTTCATAGAAATTTTTATTACCAAATACAATTTTCTTTAAAATTCACAGAATTTTCTATATCATGGAACTTTTTTTTTTTTTTTGGTTTAACTTGAAAAGTATCTTTTCTTATTTTATTTTATTTTTAATTCAGTGAGAAACAGATTCCTGCATGTGCCCCCATTCGGGATCCACCTGGCAGTGGGCACTTCTCCTCTATGCCCTGAACAGGAATTGAACCCGTGACATCCACACACCAGATCAGTGCTCTGCCACTGTGCCAACCAGTCAGGGATGAAAAATATCTCTACAAACTTCTCTAAATTCCCTCTCTCTCTGTCTCTTTCTCTTTGAAAGAGACAGAAAGAGAGTCAAAGAGAGGGACAGATAGGGACAGACAGACAGCAAGGGAGAGAGATGAGAGGCATCAATTCTTTGTTGCAGGACCTTAGTTGTTCTTTGATTGCTTTCTCATATGTGCTTTGACTGGGAGGCTACAGCAGAGGGAGTGACCTCTTCCTCAAGCCAGTGACCTTGGGCTCAAGCCAGTGACCATGGATCATGTCTATAATCCCACACTCAAGCCAGCCACCCCTCACTCAAGCTGGTGAGCCCCCGCTCAAGCCGGGGACCTCAGGGTTTCAAACCTGGGTCCTCTGCATTCCAGTCCGATGCTCTATCCACTGCTCAAAACTGCCGCCTGGTCAGGCCAATTCACTCTCTCTTGATCTTCCTTTAGATAAAAATTTTGGGCATTGATAGTATCTTATTTATTTCATAAACTTCTATATTTTAAGCAATTTAAAATGAGGGCTTTTTCACTTAACTTTAAAGTATTCACACTAGTGTGTTCTGCCCATGAAGAAGTGAAATCTCATCACTCAAATCACCGGAAACTGCTTCTTGCACAGGTAATTAAAGCTGTGGATGAAGGCTATCGACTTCCACCTCCCATGGACTGCCCAGCTGCATTGTATCAGCTGATGCTGGACTGCTGGCAGAAGGACAGAAACAACAGGCCCAAGTTTGAGCAGATTGTCAGCATTCTGGACAAGCTTATCCGGAACCCGGGCAGTCTGAAGATCATCACCAGTGCGGCAGCAAGGTGACACATTTGAGTTTGGATCCTGCACTTACTCTGAAAAGAATGCATTTTCTATCTCCAAGTTGTTATTTTTCTTTTCTCTTCCCTCCCTAACCTTTTTCTTTGATACTTATATTCCTTAAGATTGAAGAGACATTATTTTTCTTTTTTAAATCTTTCAGGAAAAAACTTCATGACAGTTAATGATAATGATGAATTTCTGTGTTATTTTTAACTTTCACCTTCACTAGAAGTTAATGTACAATAAGGCTTGACTAAGTCTTTGAAAAATAGAAAAATTCAGGCCAGATAGCTTCTTTTCCCTCTCAACCATTTAAACAAAAAAGAAAAAAAAATGAGAGAAAATCTCCTGGAGTGGTGAGAAATTTTAATGAAGTCCTGATTTATTTCAAATTTAAAATAAAACTTCAAAAATAATAAAAATCCTTCCAAATACTTCTAAAACAATGCATTACCTGGGGAAATGTAATCCTTCCTCCCACTTCATTAAAGAAATATTTCTTCAAGCCAGATTGTGTGCCAATTACATAGGTAGATACTGTCAAAGATAATCCTTAGATTAAAATAATGCCATTTTTCTGAGACAGCAACACAACGTCAGTGCACCATGGCTATACTACAATTCAGAATGCATGAAGTCCATTAGATTTTATGCATCTTTCTCACAGTGAATCACCTGAGTTCTCTTAATTGTTTTTGAAGAATATAAATTTAACTGTACCTACAATAGAAGAAACAGATGAAACGAGATGAATTTTTTCAGGGGTCAGAAGAGATAAAAATAAGTCTTAATATATGGATATTTGCTTTTTCTCAGAGAAACTTAAAGGCAAAGCTAACTATCTGATTTAATAATTTTTTGGTCACTGCAGACAAAAGAAAAAAAAAGTTCGTGTACATTTTGTGTGCTCTAATGGGAAACTACAGAGTTTTAGTTAAAGAACCTAGGCTGCATGTGCACGTAAATGCACAGTATTGAGTGATATGTGTAAATACTGCATAATGATGAAGCTCTGTGACTCATATGTACCAGGTGTAATAGAGTGCTTTAGTGATGGTTTTATTATGTCTTCTTTGCACCTCTGCTCTTTTTGCTGACAATCCCTGACAGTTATGACTTGCATATGGATAGAGTGTATACTAATGGACTTTATGATAGAATCCATAATTTTTTTACCTGAATAGATATAAATATATTGAATATTTATGTTCCCACTTTTTGACACTGAATTTAAATAAGATAAATTAAAGAATCTAAACCAAAGTCTTAACACCATTATATAAAAAATACAGATCATTTTTGGAAAACCATTGAAAGGTCACCAAGACAGAACTTAGTGATGTATCAAGGAGGATAAAGTACCTACAACTTATCCTGTAAGGATGTATTTCTAAGTTTCACAGAGAGAGACTACACAGTCTCTTTTGGAAATCTACATGGTAATTTAACAATTTACAGGATAACAAATTTGCCCTTTTCTGGGCCATATGGTCCTCATTTTGTACCCTGAAGTTCTTTTGATCTTTACTCAATAACAATCACAGAAAACAAACAAACAAACATCTTTTCAATTCTTTTCATATCATAAAAATATGCTTTCAATTATTTTCAAATCCATCTTCACAGGATGCTATTAACAATATAAAGATTAACTCATATAATACAAGTTAGAAATATTTAACTCCAATTTTATGGGGGAAAATTGTTTTAATATTAGATCATAGTATGTCAGGATATCTCCTACCATACAAATTTTAACACATTTCTTAAATTACCTTTTCATTTTTATTGAAGTATAATGAATACATTTCTCCTAATATATATTCTTTAAAACCATAATAAATTTCATCTATTTTGTCACAACACATGTAATTTTAGGAAAAAAATAAATATTTTTCTAAAAAGTACATCCAGTTTAATTTATTAAATATAAAAGTTTTAAAAATTGTTGTTTTTATGTGCTTATTTTCTGCCATTGAAATACAAAACTGGAAGGATTATATATTATGAATTTATTAGCAACAACCTCAAATTGTCTTACAATGATATCAAGAAATCTTTTCCTTAGAAACTTTGCATTCCCATTTTTGACAATGATTATTTTATCCTTTTTATAACTGATTAAATGCATTGCCTTTCACCTTTAATTTTCCAGTGATGCTTTTGCCAAATATTTCATTGAGAATAACAGGCTATTAGATTGAAAATTCTAGCAGTGAAACAAAAACTTACTGGTACCTGTACTTACCCATCTTATCCTTCTTTCTTGTAATTAAACGAGTAAGAAAGGAAGTATTTCTCTACTTGTCAGAAGCAAATCCTCTCTCTTTCACACATACACACACTCTAAGAATCTGTCACATATCCATGCTCTTTCTTTCTGCAGGTTCACTGTCATAGAAATATGTTCTATATATCTTATTTCATTGTTTCTCAAATGAAAACTTATTTAAACATACAATTAGCCAGGTTGACTAAAGGGACTAAACATACAATTAGCCAGGTTGACTAAAGGGACTAAAATGTGGATGTTTTATAAAAACACCAGTTGATATTTTTTATCAGCAGTGGAGAATCTAAGAGATTCTGTTTGTCAACATCACCTCTATAGGTCCCACATCTCTGCCAACTTCTTCCCTATTTTTCTACCACATTTCAGAGCCAAACTTCTCAAATAAAAGTCTCCTACACATTTCAAAATGAATATTCTAAAAAAAGTTTATCTTTTTATTTTTTTCCAGATATCCTCGTTGTTCTACCGCTTTTCTAATTTAGTTGACTATGCCAGCAGCGATTCATTTACCGATCAGGGGTAGAGCAATACTTTGACCTCCATGCTTTGACCCTAGTGACTGTTGGATCACCATGACCCATCGACAAACACTGTCTTTCTACTATGCTCTCCTCTACATCTGCAGCTTTTCCTCTTCTGTCCTAGACCACTGTAATAGCTTTCTAACGACAAGTCCCCTGCTTCGATTTTTGCCCTGCTCCAAGCATCTTTTCATAGAGCCGTTGGAATTTCCTTATCAACATACTGATTAAATAATTGTTCATAACCAATCTGGATTTCCCATTACATTTAGGAAAAAAAAATCTAGATTCCCCTTGGTGATTTAAATAGCCAAGTTTCTCCAGTATTATTTCTTTTATTCCAATGTTTGTTTATTCATTTTTCAATGACTGTTTATTGCAGGGCAATCTACTATGTGTTAGGCATAGGTAGAATCCAGAGAACAGTGGAGAACACAGATATGGTATTTGACATCTGGATCTTCCACTGTAGGGATACAATACAGACCGGACAAGTACAGATTAGAGGAAGAAAGTAAATAGTTGTGATAGATAATAAAGGGGTGGTTGGAAATGAGCCCTTTGAAGAGTTGCTATTGAGCTGAGACCTTAAGATAGGAGACATGTGTTTAAAGAAACTTCCCATCACCCTGCCCTACCTTCATCCCCCAGAAAGTCATCTTGGCATAAGAATAAGAAACTGCAAATGAGTTGGGAAGTGGCAGACTGATAACGTGGCTGGAAAGCAGTAGGGCAGGAGGAGTCTCTGACATGAGCTGAGAAGGTAGACAGGAGCCAGAGCAAGTGAGGACTTTGGAATCTGAAGTGCATGAGGAATCCATTAAGGCATTGGAAGCAGACTAGTGACATGATCTGATTTTTACAATTGCTTTGTGAAAGGAGGGACAAAAGTGTGAGGAGAGGGCTGTTTCAGTCTTTCCTCCTGTACTACTTTCACTTAAATGTTACTGTAGCCCCAGTGGCCAACTTCTAGTATTTTCAGAAAGCTGAACTATTCCAGATATAAAGACAGTAGCATGTGCTGTTTTCTTGTCTTAGATTCTCCTTTGAATCCTTCTTCCTTCGGGCAGCAACTTCTACATCTTATATTAATTTTGAGGCTTTCTCTGGCAACACAATTTGGAGGTCAACACAAGTATTCTTTTACAGAGAACCATGTTCTGATCCTTTAACACAATTTTAATTTTTTTGTTGTGTGTGTATTTCTTTCAGCATTCTTTTCCCTAATGAACTCTAAACCCTCTTGAGTTCATATGCCACATTTCTCTTGTATTACCAGTACCACGTTGATGGTAGAAAATCAATAAATATCTGTTAAGTGCATGAGTGCATATTTGCTAAAATAGTAGTACATTTCCATTTCAATAGACACACTATTTTTTAGAAAAATATTCTAGAAAGTGTGTTTTCTTATTTATTGATTTTGGAGAGAAAGAAAGGGAGAGAAGCGTAAAATTGTTGTTTCATTTATTTATGCTGTTTTTGGTTGATTCTTGTATGTTCTTTGACTGTGAATTGAACCAACAACCTTGGTTGATTGAGATGATATGATACTCTAAGCAACTGAGCTATGCAATCAGGTCCTTAAAAATTATTCTAGTTTTTTAATCAGTATAGATTCCAGAAGACCTAATTCATATTGTAAAAAGCTTAGTATTTTTCCTAAACAAAATCATACCTAAATGTGGCTTCTGTCAACTTAGTTATGGAAACACTCCTCAAAACACAATGCCAATGATCCAAGTCTGAGTTTATGAATGGCACCAAGGATTCAAATTTCTGAAAAACTTAGTTGGATCAGTGTATAAAGTAATACCTAAAAAATATTTTAGGAAATCAGTATCTTTCTGTTATTCTTATAAAGATGGTGTTTCGAGTTTGCCTAAGTGAGTCTAGTTTATGGTAAAATTCATATCATATACTATTACAGAAATCTTTCTATACATATAATTTCACTTTTCGATCTTCATTAGAACTGATGATTCATAACACAATCATTTCCAAAGAATCTTCCACAAGAGAGTCTTTATGAACCTCAGTGCTGAAAGGGGAAAGGTCTGTAAGTAACTTGTCTGGGCGTGTCAGATTAAAAACACTTACCCTCCAGAAGTGGTGAAAAGACACAAGAAGTTATATTAAACTTTATGTTCGTTTACTAGTAATTGGTTTATTTTCCAAAAAGTAGAGAATTGGAGAATACATATGTAAATTTCAAGTTTTGGTTGTGCATCAGCATGCAGCTACATGTTTATTTAGTGGTATTTTGTACAAGGCACTATGCTAGGGCCTGAGGTGTGAATGTATATAACAAGAACCAACCTCCATCCTCAACAGCTTGCATTTAAGTATGGAAGGAAAATAAATCTCAGAAATACTTTAATACTCCTCAGAATACAGAGTTATTAAGCCAAAAAATAAAGACAAGGTGTTCAGGAATATGAATTCAGAAAGTTTTGCTGACATGGGTATTAGAAGACATGGTGACTAGTGAGATGTGCAGAGTGGCAAAGAGAGTACTGGAGAGTGCTTCCAGGTTGAATGTGGCCAGATCTGTGAGGTCAGATCTCTTATTGACTGCAGAAGGAAGAACAGACTGCGAGGCAGATGAGCATTATGGATGCAATTAAACCAAGTCTTATGAGAAGCTGGGAACTCACATCTCAAAATGGGAAAAACATTAAAATTATACCTAGGCATACAATTAGAGCATTCTCTGTATACAGATAATAAAAAAGTCACAGTCAGAAATATGTTTAGCAGGTACAGATCTCAATTCTGATTTTTGCCATTAATGTATATTCATTTTTATTTTTATTTTTTAGTGTGTGTGAGAAAGAGAGAGACGGACAGATAGACAGACAGGAAGGGAGAGAGATGAGAAGCATCAGTTCTTTGTTGCAGCTCCTTAGTTGTTCATTGATGGCTTTCTCATATGGGCCTTAACTGATGAGGCTCCTGCAGAGTGAATGACTCCTTGCTCAGGTCAGTGACCTTGGACTCAAGCCAGGTTCCTGAAGAGTGAGTGACCCCTTGCTCAAGCCAGTGACCTAGGACTCAAGCCAGCAAACATGGAGTCATGTCTATGTTCCCACGCTCAAGCTGGCGATGCCACACTTAAGTTGTTGAGTGCATGCTCAAGTCGGATGAGTTTGCCCTCAAGCTAGTGAACTCAAGGTTTTAAACCTGGATCCTCTGCATCCCAAGCCGATGCTCTATCCCATTGTGCCACTGCCTGGTCAGGCTATTCATTTTTATTTTTATAAAATTAGTTCATTCCTAATTAGAGCTTTCCTATTTTATGGATTGTCAGTAGACTTGAATCTATGAATAGTGGCACGTGTTTGTTTACATAGGGTGACACTGAGATATCCGTCATCCCAATCTGCCATACTGCACTTTGAGCTTCCCCTTGTGCCTCTGTGCTGTCTTGGGGTCCAAGGATATATTTAAAGCCTGTTAAATGCTTCAGTTATTTAATCCAGAGGTCACTAACTCACATGTCTACAAGGGCCAAGTAACTATTTGAAATGAGTGAATGCTTCCATCACATATATTGATGGTAGCCAGTGAAGATTTCAGGCTCCTTAAAAGGAGATTGTAGAACAAATCAATGCAAGTAGATGGTAATCCTAGATGAAAAAATGTATGGAACATTAGTTGGCATCTCAGAACATTATTCCAGAGCATAGACTTTCACTCAGAAAGAAAGAAAGTGGTCTCTATTTATAGTTTTGGAGAACAGTACCAATTACAGAGCAGAAGAATATGAAATGTTCAATAGAAACAGAATAAGGAATGAAACTTAGACCACTACAGGAAACCACAGCTTAAGAAATTGATTTTCCCAAAGTGGATAGAATGAACTATTATCAAAACCTCCAAAAGGGAGAGGGAGAAAAAGAAAACTGAGAACAAAAAAAGACTCTCAATGAAGCAATAAGGACATCAGCTTCTTTTAAGAGAACTATTTTGATTTTTTTAGAGTAATAGACGAGATACAACATTTTAAGAGGTTTAGTTGTAATTAGATGATGAAAAAGAAAGGGCAATGTGAAAGTAGTATTTCTGAGAAGTTTAGAAAAGAGATATATATCATAGTGCGTTGGTGTAAAAGAATAAAAATAAATTCCTTTACTTTTTTAAAAATAATGAAGAAATCCTTTTTAAAGAAATTCTTGATAGAATATAGTAAATGTAAATTTAAAAGTGGTCTTACACCAAAAAGTTTCCTGTCACAACACAGGTATTATTTTACATAAAAGAGAAATAAGCAAAGTTTTGCTTTTAAGATAAATTATTTTGGAAGGTTAATTTTATAATAGAGCTCTTACTTTAAATAAATAAATTCATTTGCTTTATGAATGTAGGTAACTTAAAAATAAAAGACTAATAAAAATGAGAGATAATTTATTTCCTAGACAGGCAGTATGATATTCTTTTTAATTTTGGGTATTTATTATAAAGTGAAGTAGAGAAATAACTTGTTCTTAAATTCATAAATCCATATAATTTTTACTTTAGATCACTGGATTCTTTAATTCTATTGTAAATTTACTGAACCCATATTCTTGACATAAAATATTAAATAACACATTCAATATATTTAGAATAGGGTTTTAAAAAGAAGGCAACCAAAAAAAAAAAAAAAACCCAACCAAATTATTCATGGCATAAAAACTTAAACAATATATTTAATATATTTAAAATGAAATACTGAAAACTCAACTATACAATAATATTAACTATATTGTTTCATTAAATTGATCACTGTTTGAAAGGTTTGTTTTTATTAACTTGTAAGATAAACAGAAATAAGTAATATAATTTTTCATGTCAATGGCATTAAATTAGCATTAATAAAATGATTCTGATCTTTAAGAGTATATAACATAATTATTTTAGAGAATAAGTGCTGTTTTGACAAATTCTTTAATTAAAATCTAGCCCTGGCTAGTGGTTCAGTGGATAGAATGTTGACCCAGCATATGAACATCCCATGTTTGATTCCTGGTCAGGGCACACAGGAGAAGTGACCATCTCCTTCTCTATCCCTATATTTCCCCCTTGTCTTCCTCTTTGAGCAGCTGCAGGCATTGGCGTTTTTTTAAAACCCAGCTTCAGACATTGGGTCTGAAGAGGGAATTTATAGGTTGGGTGATGTGCACTGTGAGTTCATACTTTTATTTCCCACAGCCAATGGCTCAATTGGTTCGAGGATGGCCCTGAGTGCTGAGGATACCCTGTTTGTCCAGAGTCAGCCTCAGGCACTAAAAATAGCTCGGTTTTTGAGCATCAGTCTCAGATGAGGTTGACCGGGTATATCTTGGTCAAGGTGAGCATATGCCTCACTATCTCCGCTCCTCTCACTTGAAAGAGAGAAAGAGAGAAAGAAAGAAAGAAAGAAAGAAAGAAAGAAAGAAAGAAAGAAAGAAAGAGAAAGAAAGAGAAAGAAAGAAAGAAAGAAAAAAAAGACAATGACCAAAAAGCTTTCTGTTTCTCCAAATGACTTTGACCTCCAATTCTGAAAATCACAGGATGACTTTCCTCTCTGAACAAATATGATACTGAACATTTTAGAGAAAAGTAAATAAATGCTAAATACCCAGGTGATCTTTCTTTTATTTAATATTAAAAATAAGTAATTTACCATTGGGAAGAATTAAACCAGATATAATAGCTGTAACGCTAAGATTTTAGTCTTTAAAGCCTAGAGATAATTAAAAAACACAACTTTCCTTTACCTTAATGTGTCATTCATTTACTAGTCTGTTGTTAGGAGCTATATATACTCAAAACTAGTTTTAGTTACTGATAAGAAATTAAATTCAATAATCCTTTCTGAAATTTTAATGTTAGTGATATAAAGATCAGTATCACAAACCCACACTTTAAAAAAAGTTGGCAAATAGCCTGACCAGGCAGCGGCGCAGTGGATAGAGCATTGGACTGGAGTACAAAGGACCCGGGTTCGAGACCCCAAGGTCACCAGCTTGAGTGCGGGCTCATCAGGTGTGAGCAGGGCTTACCAGCTTGAGCCCAAGGTCGCTGACTTGAGCAAGGGGTCACTCGGTCTGCTGTAGCTCCCCGGTCAAGGCATATATGAGAAATCAATCAATGGACAACTAAGGAACCACAACAAAGAATTGATATTTCTCATCTCTCTCCCTTCCTGTCTGTCTGTCCCTATCTGTCCCTCTCTCTGACTCTCTCTGTCTCTGCACGAAAAAAAAAAGAAAGAAAAAAAAGTTGGCAAATAAAAAATTTTTTAAATACTAAACTATAAAAGTTATTAAAAATTACATTACTATTTTCAGGCAATAATAAATGTAGAAAGAATATTTTCTTTAAGAAAATACTCTTTAGAATTAATATCTTTCTAAAGCTATTCACAATAATAGCAAAAGTGTTAATAAATATAGTAGTACATCATACATATCCAATATTTTTATGTCTATTTCTAGACTCAGCAGGCATGTACTTATTCATTCAAAAAGGTATATTAATTATTATTTTTAATACATGAAAAGTAAAACCCTTTGTAAACCAAAAGTAGTCTTCTTATGTTGCAAAAAAGATAACCGAACATTTGGTCCTAGTGGTTTAGAATTCTAATGCGATATGAAATAAGATCATTTTGAGA